>NC_135834.1:2115007-2338129 GCF_964213995.1 Mustelus asterias | reverse complement strand
GAACCGGGTCGACAGCGCGGCCTGGAAGGGGGGACAGTGGGCTTGGCGACTGACGGAAAGTCTACTTTACCCCGACTCCCCATTCTACGGGCCATCGCGAAACGCACTCGGGGGTGGCAGATCCAGCGATAATACCACGAGGCCATCGCCTCTTCTAAAGTGCAAAAGAGGTTTACAAGAATGGTTCCAGGGATGAGAACCTTGGAGAGTTTGCAGACGTTGAGACTGTTCTCCTTGGAGAGAAGGCGGCTCAGAGGAGATTAGATAGAGATGTTCAAGATCATGAGGGAACTGGACAGAGTAGAGAGGGAGAAACTATTCCTGCTTGTAAAAGGATCGGGAATGAGAGGGCACATATTTAAAGTGATTTACCAAAAAGAAGCAAAGGTGACATGAGAAAGCTTTTCACACAGTGAGTGGTTAGGATCTGGAAAGCGCTGCCTGAAGTGTGATGGAGGCAGGTTCAATCGAGGCACTCGAGAGGGCGCTCGATTATTATTTGAATACAAACCACGTGCAGGGGTACTGGGGATAGAGCCAACGTTTTGAGTCTGAATGACCTGAGTTTCAAAAGGATTGTCTGGCCGTCTATGTACTCATCGAATCCTGCAGTGCAGAAGGAGGCCACTTGGCCCGTCAGGTCTGCACCGACCACAGTCCCACCCAGGCCCTATCCCCATAACCCCACCCCTACCCTGGGGTAGTGCCCCTAACACTAAGGGGCAATTTAGCATGGCCAATCCACCTAACCTACACAACTTTGGACACTAAGGGGCAATTTAGCATGGCCAATCCACCTAACCTGCCACCTTTGGACACTAAGGGACAATTTAGCATGGCCAATCCACCTCACCTGCCCATCTTTGGACACTAAGGGACAACTTAGCATGGCCAATCCACCTAACCTGCACATCTTTGGACACTAAGGGACAATTTAGCATGGCCAATCCACCTAACCTGCACATCTTTGGACACTAAGGGACAACTTAGCATGGCCAATCCACCTAACCTGCACATCTTTGGACACTAAGGGACAATTTAGCATGGCCAATCCACCTAACCTGCCCATCTTTGGACACTAAGGGACAATTTAGCATGGCCAATCCACCTAACCTGCCCATCTTTGGACACTAAGGGACAACTTAGCATGGCCAATCCACCTAACCTGCCCATCTTTGGACACTAAGGGACAATTTAGCATGGCCAATCCATCTAACCTACACATCTTTGGACACTAAGGGACAATTTAGCATGGCCAATCCACCTAACCTGCCCATCTTTGGACACTAAGGGACAACTTAGCATGGCCAATCCACCTAACCTGCACGCCTTTCGGACTGTGGGAGGAAACTGGAGCACCCAGAGGAAACCCACGCAGACACGGGAACAACATACAGACTCCGCACAGACAGTGACTCAAGCCGGGAATCAAACCCGGGTCCCTAGCGCTGTGAGGCAGCAGTGCTAACCACTGTGTCACCGTGCCGCCCCAGGCACAGTGGACAGTGAACAAGAGCGCACAGTGACAATAGAGCTTTTGTTTTACAGCAGTCCACCTTGGCCAAGAAGCAGAAGCGTTTGGGTAGACACTCCAGGCCAATGTGATCAGATTCAGAGTCCTCCCAGCAGCTGAACATTTCCAGATGCCAGGGGCTTTCGATCCGCGGAGGCGTCCCGCTTGCTTCCTCGCACCCTTCGTTGGCAGATTTGGAGCCAAATCTGCGTAGGCCCGAATGGAATGCTCTGCTTACAGAGAGGAATGCAGAAATGAAAAAAGAAATCCTCTGGGCCAATTCTTTTGATGTGGGAACTGGGAAGGCAGGAGGGAGTTCCCATTCTGGGTTTGGACGGAAGCCAAGTTAGTGAGACAAAGTCAAAACGAGTAAACATGTGGCACAGTCATCTTCTCAGAAATCCGCTTTGGCCATTGTTCTGAATGCAAATCGGCCTATTAGCCGATGCCTCTGTATGACAGTGGGGTGGAATGCACAGCAGCATTGCCGTGGCAACAGGATCGCCTCTGAACTTACTGCAGATCGGCGCAAAGCAGCGTTCCGTTATCATTGCCTGAGGGACGACTGGCCCGTGTCCAACTGTGCCCCAGGAGCAACGCTTCGCCAGGAGACGCCAGCTGTCCCGAGGGCCGTGGAGTCAATGGACGTGCCCCCAGCGAGCATGCCAGGAAGGCAGAGCCAAAGGAGAGGGCGTATCACCAAGGGGAGGGTTCCAAGTTGGGGGGGAATCGATTCACGGTGTAGCCCGAGGGGACTGGGCTGGGTTTGACACTGTGTGCAGGGCAGCTGCCGAGATAGAGTGTGGCTACAGGGTGGGACACATGAGGCCTCTGACTTGTGGCAGCATGTGTAAGACTGGGATAAACTTAACAATACACATCAGTCCCACAACACACGACACAAAAACATGAACAACCTCACAATCCGTCTGTTTAGGAACATAAGAAGTAGGAGCAGAAGTATTTAGCCCTTTGAGTCTGCTCCGCCATTCAATCAGATCATGGCTGATCTCTCCCTGGTCTCAAATCCACCTCCCCAACCGTCCCCCATATCCCCTCATCCCTTCTTTATCAGGAATATCACGGTGGCGCAGTGGTTAGCACTGCTTCCCTCACAGCTCCAGGGACCCGGGGTCGATTCCCGGCTTTGCATCACCATCTGTGCAGAGTCCGCACATTCTCCCCGTGTCTGCGTGGGTCTCCTCCGGGTGCTCCGGTTTCCTCCCACAGTCTGAAAGACGTGCTGGTTAGGGTGGATTGGCCGTGCTAAATTCTCCCTCAGTGTAACCCGAACAGGAGTGTGGTGACGAGGGGATTTTCACAGTAACTTCATTGCGGTGTTAATGTAAGCTTACTTGTGACACTAGAACACAGAACAGTACAGCACAGAACAGGCCCTTCGGCCCACGATGTTGTGCCGAGCTTTATCTGAAACCAAGATCAAGCTATCCCACTCCCTATCATCCTGGTGTGCTCCATGTGCCTATCCAATAACCGCTTAAATGTTCCTAAAGTGTCTGACTCCACTATCACTGCAGGCAGTCCATTCCACACCCCAACCACTCTCTGCGTAAAGAACCTACCTCTGATATCCTTCCTGTATCTCCCACCACGAACCCTATAGTTATGCCCCCTTGTAATAGCTCCATCCACCCGAGGAAATAGTCTTTGAACGTTCACTCTATCTATCCCCTTCATCATTTTATAAACCTCTATTAAGTCTCCCCTCAGCCTCCTCCGCTCCAGAGACAACAGCCCTAGCTCCCTCAACCTTTCCTCATAAGACCTACCCTCCAAACCAGGCAGCATCCTGGTAAATCTCCTCTGCACTCTTTCCAGCGCTTCCACATCCTTCTTATAGTGAGGTGACCAGAACTGCACGCAATATTCCAAATGCGGTCTCACCAAGGTCCTGTACAGTTGCAGCATAACCCCACGGCTCTTAAACTCCAACCCCCTGTTAATAAAAGCTAACACACTATAGGCCTTCTTCACAGCTCTATCCACTTGAGTGGCAACCTTTAGAGATCTGTGGATATGGACCCCAAGATCTCTCTGTTCCTCCACAGTCTTCAGAACCCTACCTTTGACCCTGTAATCCACATTTAAATTAGTCCTACCAAAATGAATCACCTCACATTTATCAGGGTTAAACTCCATTTGCCATTTTTCAGCCCAGCTTTGCATCCTATCTATGTCTCTTTGCAGCCTACAACAGCCCTCCACCTCATCCACTACTCCACCAATCTTGGTGTCATCAGCAAATTTACTGATCCACTAATAAATAATAATATATCTTATCTCCTTCTTGAAGCCATTCAACAATTCGGACTCCACCGCGCTATGGGACAGCAAGTTCCACAAATTCACCACCCTCTGTGAGAAGTAGTTCTTCCTCATCTCAGTTTTAAATCTACCGCCTCTCAACCTATACCTGTGACCTATTGTTCCAGATTGCCCCACAAGGGGAAACATTTGGTCCACATTTACTTTATCAACCACTTTTAGTATTTTGTACACCTCGACCAGATCCCCTCTCATCCTCCTAAGCCCCAATGAGTACAAACCCAAACTGTTTAATCTCCGCTCACATATCAAATTTCTCTCTACCCAATCAGAAATTTAACCCTCTCCATCAATTTATCCCCAAGCTGCCCTGCTCCAATGACAGGCAGGCAGTGCGAGTGGAGTGAAGGCAACTTGAGTTTTAGTAGGCGGCCCACGAGCTCTGAACTACAAGATGTTTTTGAGTGTTTGATCCAACTGTTTGTAATCCTGAGTCTTTCATGAATAGGGCGGGCACAGTGGCACAGTGGGTTAGCACTTCTGCCCTCACAGCGCCAGGGACCTGGCTTCGATTCCCGGCCTCGGGTCACTGTCTATGCGGAGTCTGCACGTTCTCCCCGTGTCTGTCAAGGTTTCCTCCCACAGTCCAAAAGTTGTGCTTGTTAGGTGGATTGGCCATGCTAAATTGCCTCTTAGTATCCAAAGATGTGCAGGTTAGGTGGATTAGCCATGCTAAATTGCCCCTTAGTGTCCAAAGATGTGTAGGTTAGGTGGATTGGCCATGCTAAATTGCCCCTTAGTGTGCAAAGATGTGTAGGTTAGGTGGATTGGCCATGCTAAATTGCCCCTTAGTGTCCAAAGATGTGCAGGTTAGGTGGATTGGCCATGCTAAATTGCCTCTTAGTATCCAAAGATGTGCAAGTTAGGTGGATTGGTCATGCTAAATTGCCCCTTAGTGTGCAAAGATGTGTAGGTTAGGTGGATTGGCCATGCTAAATTGCCCCTTAGTGTGCAAAGATGTGTAGGTTAGGTGGATTGGCCATGCTAAATTGCCCCTTAGTGTCCAAAGATGTGCAGGTTAGGTGGATTGGCCATGCTAAATTGCCTCTTAGTATCCAAAGATGTGCAAGTTGGGTGGATTGGTCATGCTAAATTGCCCCTTAGTGTCCAAAGATGTGTACGTTAGGTGGATTGGCTATGCTAAATTCATAGAAATCATAGAAACCCTACAGTGCAGAAGGAGGCCATTCGGCCCATCGAGTCTGCACCAACCACAATCCCACCCAGGCCCTACCCCCACATATTTTACCCGCTAATCCCTCTAACCTACGCATCTCAGGACTCTAAGGGGCAATTATTTTTTTTAACCTGGCCAATCAACCTAACCCGCACATCTTTGGACTCTCACTAATTGCCTCTTAGTGTCCAAAGATGTGTAGGTTAGGGGGACTGGCCATGCTAAATTGCCTCTTAGTGTCCAAAGATGTGTAGGTTAGGTGGATTGGCCATGCTAAATTGCCCCTTAGTGTCCAAAGATGTGTAGGTTAGGGGGATTGGCTATGCTAAATTGCCTCTTAGTGTCCAAAGATGTGTAGGTTAGGTGGACTGGCCATGCTAAATTGCCCCTTAGTGTGCAAAGATGTGTAGGTTAGGTGGATTGGCCATGCTAAATTGCCCCTTAGTGTCCAAAGATGTGTAGGTTAGGTGGATTGGCCGTGCTAAATTGCCCCTTAGTGTCCAAAGATGTGCAGGTTAGGTGGATTGGCCATGCTAAATTGCCTCTTAGTATCCAAAGATGTGCAAGTTAGGTGGATTGGTCATGCTAAATTGCCCCTTAGTGTCCAAAGATGTGTACGTTAGGTGGATTGGCTATGCTAAATTCATAGAAATCATAGAAACCCTACAGTGCAGAAGGAGGCCATTCGGCCCATCGAGTCTGCACCAACCACAATCCCACCCAGGCCCTACCCCCACATATTTTACCCGCTAATCCCTCTAACCTACGCATCCCAGGACTCTAAGGGGCAATTTTTTTTTTTAACCTGGCCAATCAACCTAACCCGCACATCTTTGGACTCTCACTAATTGCCTCTTAGTGTCCAAAGATGTGCAGGTTAGGTGGATTGGCCATGCTAAATTGCCTCTTAGTGTCCAAAGATGTGTAGGTCAGGTGGATTGGCCATGCTAAATTGCCCCTTAGTGTCCAAAGATGTGTAGGTTAGGGGGATTGGCTATGCTAAATTGCCTCTTAGTGTCCAAAGATGTGTAGGTTAGGGTGGATTGGCCATGCTAAATTGCCTCTTAGTGTCCAAAGATGTGTAGGTTAGGTGGACTGGCCATGCTGAATTGTCTCTTAGTGTCGAAAGATGTGCAGGTTAGGGTGGATTGGCCATGCTAAATTGCCTCTTAGTGTCCAAAGATGTGTAGGTTAGGTGGACTGGCCATGCTGAATTGTCTCTTAGTGTCGAAAGATGTGCAGGTTAGGTGGATTGGCCGTGCTAAATTGCCCCTTAGTATCCAAAGATGTGCAGGTTAGGGGGATTGGCCATGGTAAATGTGTGGGGTTACGGAGATAGGGCGGGGCGGGGGGCAGGGGGGAAAGAGGGAGAGAGAGCCTGGCCTGAGTAAGATGCACTTTTGGAGAGTCAGTGCAGACTCGATGGACTGAATGTCCTCCTTCTGCACTGTAGGAAATCTCAGAATCTGTGGAAGGGCGGCTGCTCCTTCTGTACGTAATCCAGAAGCATCTGTGTCAACACATGGCAAAGAAAGAAAGGCTGGCATTTCTCGGGGTGCCCTAGATGTCGCTCCTGTTATAATCCAGGCAATGCTGGTGATTTAATGGAACCAAGACAGACAATGTGACCAAGGTGCCGCTGGTATGGTAAGATGGCTCGCAGTTGGATCGTGCATGGCTGAAAGCTTTGGCCATCACCGGGACAGAAACTCACCATTTTCTCACCTGTGTTATGTACTAATCCCCGTCTGGTCTCCTGTCCCCAAGTGTCAGCTTTTCGATCGCTTCTGAGTGTGTGAGTGCTGATTCTGGTTCTCACTGGAAACTTTGTCATCAGGAACAGTGAACCCCTTGTACTCAGTGTGACAATACAGGGATTGACAAACAAATGAGAAACCACGTGAATTTTGACCTCGCAGCTGGCTAACACCTCCCTGTCAAACTGATTAGCCACTGTCTCGTGCCAACAGATCCTTCTAATTTTTACAGATGCACCATAGAAAGCATTCTTTCTGGTTGTATCACAGCTTGGTATGTCTCCTGCTTTGCCCAAGACCGCAAGAAACTACAAAGGGTTGTGAATATAGCCCAATCCATCACTCAAACCAGCCTCTCATCCACGAACTGACACTGTCTACACTTCCCGCTGCCTCGGAAAAGCAGCCAGCATAATCGAGGACCCCACACACCCGACACACACTGGCCGGAATTATCCTGTTCCGCCCGCCACGGGAATTGTAGCGGGCACAGAAACCCTACAGTGCAGAAAGAGGCCATTCGGCCCATCGAGTCTGCACCGACCACAATCCCACCCAGGCCCTTCCCCCATATCCCTCCATATTTTACCCGCTAATCCCTCTAACCTACACATCTCAGGACACTAAGGGGCAATTTTAGCATGGCCAATCAACCTAACCCGCACAGCTTTGGACTGTGGGAGGAAACCGGAGCACCCGGAGGAAACCCACGCAGACACGAGGAGAATGTGCAGACTCCCCACAGACAGTGACCCGAGCCGGGAATCGAACCCGGGACCCTGGAGCTGTGAAGCAGCAGTGCTAACCACTGTGCTACCGTGCCGCCCTCAGGCAGGAGGTGGACCATTCAAAAGTTCATTGACCCCGGGCGGGAATCTCCGGTTTTGAGACGAGCATGGCCAGAGAATCCCACCCACTCTCACCCACTAAACGGTCTCCACTTGAGCCTCCCAGCCTGTAAAAGCAGCGCAGCGGGCTGGGAGAACCTCCCCCCATTGTTTCTTGCGCGCTATACAGGCAAAGCCTGTACAAAGCAGGTACTGGGGCCTCAACTATTTACCATTTATATAGATGATCTGGAGGAGGGGACTGAGTGTAGGGTAACAAAGTTTGCAGACGACACAAAGATAAGTGGGAAAGTGAATCGCGTGGAGGGCGTAGAAGGTCTGCAGAGAGATTTGGACAGGCTGAGTGAGTGGGCGAGGATCTGGCAGATGGAGTATAACGTTGACAAATGCAAGGTTATTTACTTTGGAGGAAATAATAGCAAATTGGATTATTATCTAAATGAAAAAAAATTACAACATGCTGCTGTGCAGAGGGACCTGGGGGTCCTTGTGCATGAGACGCAAAAACCCAGTCTGCAGGTGCAACAGGTGATCAAGAAGGCAAATGGGATGTTGGCCTATATCGCAAGGGGGATAGAATATAAAAGCAGAGATGTCTTGCTGCATCTGTACAGGGCATTGGTGAGGCCGCAGCTGGAATACTGTGTACAGTATTGGTCCCCTTATTTGCGGAAGGATATATTGGCCTTGGAGGGAGTTCAGAGAAGGTTCACCAGGTTGATACCAGAGATGAGGGGTGTTGATTATGAGGAGAGACTGAGCAAATTGGGTTTGTACTCGTTGGAATTTAGAAGGCTGAGGGGGGATCTTATAGAGACCTATAAGATAATGAAGGGGCTGGATAGGGTAGAGGTGGAGAGATTCTTTCCGCTTAGAAAGGAAGCTGGAACTAAAGGGCACAGCCTCAAAATAAAGGGGGGTCAGTTTAGGACAGAGTTGAGGAGGAACTTCTTCTCTCAGAGGGTGGTGAATCTCTGGAATCCGCTGCCCACTGAAGTGGTGGAGGCTTCCTCGTTGAATATGTTTAAATCACGGATAGATGGATTCCTGATCAGTAAGGGAATTAGGGGTTATAGGGATCAGGCGGGTAAGTGGAACTGATCCACTTCAGATCAGCCATGATCTTATTGAATGGCGGGGCAGGCTCGAGGGGCTAGATGGCCTACTCCTGCTCCTATTTCTTATGTTCTTATGTTCTTAAAGCATACTGTTCATAGAGTACATAGGGGAGAAGGAAAGGAGAGAGTGCAGAATGTAGTGTTACAGTCATAGCTAGGGTGTAGAGAAAGATCAGCTTAATATTTGATTTGATTTATTATTGTCACAAGTATTGGGATACAGTGAAAAGTATTGTTTCTTGCGCGCTATACAGACAAAGCATACTGTTCATAGAGTACATAGGGGAGAAGGAAAGGAGAGAGTGCAGAATGTAGTGTTACAGTCATAGCTAGGGTGCAGAGAAAGATCAGCTTAATATAAGGTAAGTCCATTCAAAAGTCTGACGGCAGCAGGGAAGAAGCTGTTCTTGAGTCGGTTGGTACGTGACCTCAGACTTTTGTATCTTTTTCCCAAAGGAAGAAGGTGGAAGAGGGAATGTCCGGGGTGCGTGGGGTCCTGAATTATGTTGGCTGCTTTGCCGAGGCAGCAGGAAGTGTAGACAGAGTCAATGGATGGGAGGCTGGTTTGCGTAATGGACTGGGCTTCATTCACGACCTTTTGTAGTTCTCTGTGGCGTGTGACTCAGTGTCAAATATTCCGTGGTAATCGCTCCAGTGACGCACATTGCGAGATTGTACGAACAAAGAACAAAGAACAAAGAACAATACAGCACAGGAACAGGCCCTTCGGCCCTCCAAGCCCGCGCCGCTCCCCGGTCCAGGATTGAATCCTGAATCCAGGATCCCCGCCCAATTTTCCAGACTATCTACATCCTAATATCCTATCCACCGAGCTGTCCCTCACAGCTACGATGCTTTGTTCATCACAACCTATTAACTCACCCCCACCCCCCCCATTCCAGACCATGTGATCTCCAGGGAGAGGCGAAAACCCAGAGTGAAAACCCCAGGGCCAATATGGGGAAAAAAAAATCTGGGAAATTCCTCTCCGACCCCCTGAGGCGATCGAAACGAGTCCAGGAGATCACACTGGCCCTGATCAGAAAATGCTTCCCAACCCTATTCATTTCCACTTCTGCTTTACGAACACCATCTGAATTCCCTGCCCCCGAGAGAGGTTCCCAACTATCCGCAGTCTCGCTCTGTACTGGCCCCAGCAAGATGATCATAGGATGAAGCCTTGAAACGAGGCAAAGAACAATTAGCCCGCGCCGCTCCCTGGTCCAAACTAGACCACTCTTTTGTATCCCTCCATTCCCACTCCGTTCATATAGCTGTCTAGATAAGTCTTAAGCTAAGGGTGCTTCATAAATATATGTTGGTGAGCCGGGAGGATCGAGGAGAAGCTGAAGGCCTCTGCTCAGCCCAGAGGACACCCCGATCTTGAGGAATATCAGATGATAAAAGGTATTGACGGGGTCGACGTGGAGAAGATGTTTCCTCTTGTGGGGAAATCTAGAACAAGAGGTCATCGTTTTAGGATAAGGGGTAGCAGATTTAAAATGGAGATGAGGAGAAATTGCTTCCCCCGGAGGCTTGTGGGTCTGTGGAATTCACTACCCCAAAGTATGGTGGGTGCCGAGACAGTGAGCAAATTGAAAGGGGAGATCGATTTTTCATGAACAATGGGGTTGAAGAGTTATGGAGAACGGGCAGGAAAGTGGAGATGGGGCCGGAGTGAGATCAGCCATGATGGTATTGAGTGGCGGAGCAGGTTCGAGGGGCTGAATGGCCTCCTCCTCCTCCGAGTTCTTAAGTTCTAACCATGAAATCAGCCTCACCCACTCGCCTGGCTTGGTGATCATTAAGTATTGGCACCAGCACTGGCATCTTAGCTCCATTTAGCTCCAATTAGAGGGGGAGCACAGGTTCAAGGGCGGCACGGTGGTTAGCGCTGCCTCACAGCGCCAGGGACACGGGTTCGATTCCCGGCTTGGTCACTGTCTGTGCAGAGTTTGCACATTCTCCCCGTGTCTGCGTGGGTTTCCTCCGGGTGCTCCGGTTTCCTCCCACAGTGTGAAAGACGTGCTGGTTAGGGTGGATTGGCCGTGCAAAATTCTCCCTCAGTGTACCCGAACAGGAGTGTGGCGACTAGGGGGATTTTCAGAGTAACTTCATTGCAGTGTTAATGTAAGCCTGCTTGTGACACTGATAAATAAACATTAAACTTTAAGGTGAGAGGGGAAAGTTTAAGGGAGATGTGCGGGGGAAGTTTTTCACACAGAGAGTGGTGGGTGCCTGGAACGCGTTGCCAGAGGAGGTGGTGGAAGAGGCACATTAGCAACATTGGAGAGGCATCTGGATGGGTGCATGAATAGGGAGGGAGTAGAGGTGGATCGGCCGTTCCCATGCAGAGACGCGAATGGCACAGTGGCTCGAACAGGCGCAGGAAGAGGGCGCCCAGTTAGCGAACAAGACGGCTCAGTCACCCTCCAAAAGGTGACGCTGCGTGTCATGGTTAAATGTCAGCTTCGATCAAAACAGTTACTGATGAAGACCGCACGCGGGATAGCCAATGGATGGTGGGGGGGCGGGGGGGGGGGGAAGCGGGAGACAATACTTTGAGACACTCAGAGCAGGATTTTCCAGCCGAGTTCGTCCAGAGGTCAATGGGCCTTTCCGTGGTCCGCCCCTCGCCCGCTCCGATTCCCGTGGCGGACAAGACGGGAGAATTCGCCCTTCCCCTCCGGTGTGGAAACAGTAACATTCTTGCTTCAAGGAAAAATATTGGCAAAACTTGTCATGAAACTGGAGATAGAACCTCGCCCAAGATTGCGGAATTCAGTGCGAAACCACATTTGCCAAAAGGCATCATGAAAGTCGGGCTCTTGAAGCTTCGAAACTAAGCCTTGCATCCTCGGGCACACAATGCAGTGAGGGGGGCAGGAGGGAGTGAGGGCGAATCGGACAGGCCTGTGCCCACTCTCAGCAGGGCTCTGCCACACAGTGGGGGGGGGGGACTTGGAACAGAGGTACTGCGTGGCAGAGCGGCAGAACTTGCAGCTTCTTCCCCAGCCCAGCCGCCTAGCCAGGAAATGATTTCCTGCCAACTCTCTGTGGGAACCTTGGATCCTGGCCAAGGGCAGAGCCAGTGCGGGTGTCAGCTGCACAGTCGCTGGGAGCTGGCGGGGAACCAGGGACAAGAAGTCGGAGCTGGACACTGATGTTAACATCGTTGTCCACGTGGATTGTCCGTTCCCAACACTTCAGAGTGAAAGGAACGGAGAGTAATCTCTCAGAGGCACGCTGCCGCTGTGCTCATGTTAAATACTGAGGTAGGTCACAGGGAGGGTAACAGAGGTCACTGAGGGAGCAACTGAGGTCACTGAGGGAGCAACTGAGGTCACTGAGGGAGTGACTGAGGTCACTGAGGGAGTAACTAAGGTCACTGAGGGAGTAACTGAGGTCACTGAGGGAGTAACTGAGGTCACTGAGAGAGTGACTGAGGTCACTGAGGGAGTGACTGAGGTCACTGAGGGAGTGACTGAGGTCACTGAGGGAGTAACTGAGGTCACTGAGGGAGTGACTGAGGTCACTGAGAGAGTAAAGGAGGTCACTGAGAGAGTAACTGAGGTCACTGAGAGAGTGACTGAGGTCACTGAGAGAGTAACTGAGGTCACTGAGAGAGTGACTGAGGTCACTGAAAGAGTAACTGAGGTCACTGAGAGAGTAACTGAGGTCACTGAGAGAGTAACTGAGGTCACTGAGGGAGTAACTGAGGTCACTGAGAGAGTAACTGAGGTCACTGAGAGAGTAACTGAGGTCACTGAGAGAGTAACTGAGGTCACTGAGGGAGTAACTGAGGTCACTGAGAGAGTAACTGAGGTCACTGAGAGAGTGACTGAGGTCACTGAGAGAGTAACTGAGGTCACTGAGGGAGTAACTGAGGTCACTGAGGGAGTAACTGAGGTCACTGAGGGAGTGACTGAGGTCACTGAGGGAGTAACTGAGGTCACTGAGAGAGTAACTGAGGTCACTGAGGGAGTGACTGAGGTCACTGAGGGAGTAAAGGAGGTCACTGAGAGAGTAACTGAGATCACTGAGAGAGTGACTGAGGTCACTGAGGGAGTAAAGGAGGTCACTGAGGGAGTGACTGAGGTCACTGAGGGAGTAACTGAGGTCACTGAGGGAGTAACTGAGGTCACTGAGGGAGTAACTAAGGTCACTGAGGGAGTGACTGAGGTCACTGAGGGAGTAACTGAGGTCACTGAGAGAGTAACTGAGGTCACTGAGGGAGTGACTGAGGTCACTGAGAGAGTAAAGGAGGTCACTGAGAGAGTAACTGAGGTCACTGAGAGAGTGACTGAGGTCACTGAGGGAGTAAAGGAGGTCACTGAGGGAGTGACTGAGGTCACTGAGGGAGTAACTGAGGTCACTGAGGGAGTAACTGAGGTCACTGAGGGAGTAACTAAGGTCACTGAGGGAGTAACTGAGGTCACTGAGAGAGTAACTGAGGTCACCGAGAGAGTAAAGGAGGTCACTGAGAGAGTAACTGAGGTCACTGAGAGAGTGACTGAGGTCACTGAGAGAGTAACTGAGGTCACTGAGAGAGTGACTGAGGTCACTGAGGGAGTAACTGAGGTCACTGAGAGAGTAACTGAGGTCACTGAGAGAGTGACTGAGGTCACTGAGAGAGTAACTGAGGTCACTGAGGGAGTAACTGAGGTCACTGAGAGAGTAACTGAGGTCACTGAGGGAGTGACTGAGGTCACTGAGGGAGTAACTGAGGTCACTGAGGGAGTAACTGAGGTCACTGAGAGAGTAAAGGAGGTCACTGAGAGAGTGACTGAGGTCACTGAGGGAGTAACTGAGGTCACTGAGGAAGTAACTGAGGTCACTGAGAGAGTAAAGGAGGTCACTGAGAGAGTGACTGAGGTCACTGAGGGAGTAACTGAGGTCACTGAGGGAGTAACTGAGGTCACTGAGAGAGTAAAGGAGGTCACTGAGAGAGTGACTGAGGTCACTGAGGGAGTGACTGAGGTCACTGAGGGAGTAACTGAGGTCACTGAGGGAGTAACTGAGGTCACTGAGAGAGTAACTGAGGTCACTGAGGGAGTAACTGAGGTCACTGAGGGAGTAACTGAGGTCACTGAGGGAGTAACTGAGGTCACTGAGGGAGTGACTGAGGTCACTGAGGGAGTAACTGAGGTCACTGAGGGAGTAACTGAGGTCACTGAGAGAGTAACTGAGGTCACTGAGGGAGTAACTGAGGTCACTGAGGGAGTAACTGAGGTCACTGAGGGAGTGACTGAGGTCACTGAGGGAGTAACTGAGGTCACTGAGGGAGTAACTGAGGTCACTGAGGGAGTAAAGGAGGTCACTGAGAGAGTAACTGAGGTCACTGAGAGAGTGACTGAGGTCACTGAGGGAGTGACTGAGGTCACTGAGGGAGTGACTGAGGTCACTGAGGGAGTAACTGAGGTCACTGAGAGAGTAACTAAGGTCACTGAGGGAGTGACTGAGGTCACTGAGAGAGTAACAGGTCACTGAGAGAGCAACTGAGGTCATTGAGAGAGTGAATGAGGTCACTGAGAGAGTAACTGAGGTCACTGAGAGAGTGACTGAGGTCACTGAGAGAGTGACTGAGGTCACTGAGAGAGTAACTGAGGTCACTGAGAGAGTAACTGAGGTCACTGAGAGAGTAACTGAGGTCACTGAAAGAGGGACTGAGGTCACTGAGAGAGTAACTGAGGTCACTGAGAGAGTAACTGAGGTCACTGAGAGAGTAACTGAGGTCACTGAGAGAGTAACTGAGGTCACTGAGAGAGTGACTGAGGTCACTGAGAGAGTGACTGAGGTCACTGAGGGAGTAACTGAGGTCACTGAGAGAGTAACTGAGGTCACTGAGAGAGTGACTGAGGTCACTGAGAGAGTGACTGAGGTCACTGAGAGAGTAACTGAGGTCACTGAGGGAGTAACTGAGGTCACTGAGGGAGTAACTGAGGTCACTGAGAGAGTAACTGAGGTCACTGAGGGAGTAACTGAGGTCACTGAGGGAGTAACTGAGGTCACTGAGGGAGTAACTGAGGTCACTGAGGGAGTGACTGAGGTCACTGAGGGAGTAACTGAGGTCACTGAGGGAGTAACTGAGGTCACTGAGAGAGTAACTGAGGTCACTGAGGGAGTAACTGAGGTCACTGAGGGAGTAACTGAGGTCACTGAGGGAGTGACTGAGGTCACTGAGGGAGTAACTGAGGTCACTGAGGGAGTAACTGAGGTCACTGAGGGAGTAAAGGAGGTCACTGAGAGAGTAACTGAGGTCACTGAGAGAGTGACTGAGGTCACTGAGGGAGTGACTGAGGTCACTGAGGGAGTGACTGAGGTCACTGAGGGAGTAACTGAGGTCACTGAGAGAGTAACTAAGGTCACTGAGGGAGTGACTGAGGTCACTGAGAGAGTAACAGGTCACTGAGAGAGCAACTGAGGTCATTGAGAGAGTGAATGAGGTCACTGAGAGAGTAACTGAGGTCACTGAGAGAGTGACTGAGGTCACTGAGAGAGTGACTGAGGTCACTGAGAGAGTAACTGAGGTCACTGAGAGAGTAACTGAGGTCACTGAGAGAGTAACTGAGGTCACTGAAAGAGGGACTGAGGTCACTGAGAGAGTAACTGAGGTCACTGAGAGAGTAACTGAGGTCACTGAGAGAGTAACTGAGGTCACTGAGAGAGTAACTGAGGTCACTGAGAGAGTGACTGAGGTCACTGAGAGAGTGACTGAGGTCACTGAGGGAGTAACTGAGGTCACTGAGAGAGTAACTGAGGTCACTGAGAGAGTGACTGAGGTCACTGAGAGAGTGACTGAGGTCACTCAGGGAGTAACTGAGGTCACTGACACACTGAACATGGGACCCTAGCGCTGTGGGACAATTTAGCATGGCCAATCCACCCTAACCTGCACATCTTTCAGACTGTGGGAGGAAACCGGAGCACCCGGAGGAAACCCACGCAGACACGGGGAGAACGTGCAGACTCCACACAGACAGTGACCCAAGCCGGGAATTGAACCCGGGTCCCTGGTGCTGTGAGGCAGCTGTGCTAACCACTGTGCTACCGTGCCGCATTGAATCACCGCGTCCGGTGGACGTGGGGAAACCAGGCTGTGGAAAATCCATGCCCGCTGTGTGGAATGATCCATATTTCACATCCCCCCCAGCCCTCCGAATGACCCCTGCTGCAGGACCAGGAACATCACGATCTTTGAGAAAGGGCAGGAGGGAAACTGCCGGGAGAAAATGAGCTGAAACGTGCGGTTAACACAACTAGACAGCCTGTGATGCTGAGGAAGGAAATGGAATTTGCCTGATAAATAAATGTCTCTTCGTCCCAAGACAAACCCTCCACTGAGATGCTAAATCTGAAAGCAATTTCAGTAATTCTGGGACTTCAGAGGCTTGGCACAGGGTAATAGAGGGTTGCAACTCATCATTATTTTCCTGCCAGTGAGTGGGTAATAAACCGACTTGTCTAAAATTAAATTAGTGCTGGGTTACCATTCATTTCAGAATAGAAGCTGCAATCGCAGAGAGCCAGATCAGCTTCCAGCTGGGAATGAATCCAGACCTGCCACGGTGTCACCAGCCACCTTTAACACTCCGACAATTTGCCTGGCTGCGTACACCCTCCTTATTCTGCCATCCGCAGAGCCTCCGGAGGTCTGGGCCTCCACTTCCGCCCTCTTCCCATTTGCCTTCCAGCAATCTGAGTGCCGCAAAGCCCTCCCTAAACCTGGACTCCTCTCCACCTCTCCCTCCTCCACTGAGACACTGCTTTAACCCGACCTTTTCCCATCAAGCAGTTTGAGAACAGCTCCAGTGAACCACGGAATCCCTACAGTGCAGAAAGGGGCCATTCGGCCCATTGTGTCTGCACCCACTCTCCAACATATCTTACCCAGGCATTCTCCCCCGCCAAACCTCCGTCAACCCACACATTTACTATGGCCAATTCACCTCATCTACACACCTCGGGACACAAAGGAGAAATTTAGCATGGCCAATCCACCTAACCTAGACATCTTTGGACACTAAGGGACAATTTAGCATGGCCAATCCACCTAACCTGCACATCTTTGGACACTAAGGGACAATTTAGCATGGCCAATCCACCTAACCTGCACATCTTTGGACATTAAGTGACAATTTAGCATGGCCAATCCACCTAACCTACACATCTTTGGACAGTAAGGGCTAATTTAGTATGGCCAATCCACCTAAACTACACATCTTTGGGCACTAAGGGGCAATTTAGCATGGCCAATCCACCTAACCTACACATCTCTGGACACTAAGGGGCAATTTAACATGGCTAATCCATGTAACCTGCACATCTCTGGACATTAAGGGGCAATTTAACTTGGCCAATCCCCCGAACCTACATATCTTTTGACATTAAGGGGCTATTTAGCATGGCCAATCCACCTAACCTGCACATCTTTGGACACTAAGGGACAATTTAGCATGGTCAATCCACCTAACCTGCACATCTTTGGACACTAAGGGACAATTTAGCATGGCCAATCCACCTAACCTACACATCTTTGGACACTAAGGGACAATTTAGCATGGCCAATCCACCTAACCTGCACATCTTTGGACACTAAGGGACAATTTAGCATGGCCAATCCACCTAACCTGCACATCTTTGGACATTAAGTGACAATTTAGCATGGCCAATCCACCTAACCTACACATCTTTGGACAGTAAGGGCTAATTTAGTATGGCCAATCCACCTAAACTACACATCTTTGGGCACTAAGGGGCAATTTAGCATGGCCAATCCACCTAACCTACACATCTCTGGACACTAAGGGGCAATTTAACATGGCTAATCCATGTAACCTGCACATCTCTGGACATTAAGGGGCAATTTAACTTGGCCAATCCCCCGAACCTACATATCTTTTGACATTAAGGGGCTATTTAGCATGGCCAATCCACCTAACCTGCACATCTTTGGACACTAAGGGACAATTTATCATGGCCAATCCACCCTAACCTGCACATCTTTGGACACTAAGGGACAATTTAGCACGGCCAATCCACCTAACCTACACATCTTTGGACACTAAGGGACAATTTAGCATGGCCAATCCACCTAACCTGCACATCTTTGGACACTAAGGGACAATTTAGCATGGCCAATCCACCTAACCGACACATCTTTGGACACTAAGGGGCAATTTAGCATGGCCAATCTACCTAACCTACACATCTTTGGACACTAAGGGGCAATTTAGCATGCACATTCTCCTTGTGTCTGCGTGGGTTTCCTCCGGGAGCTCCGCTTTCCTCCCACAAACCTAAGATGTGCAGGTTAGGTGGATTGACTATGCTAAATTGCCCCTTAGTGTCCAAAGCTATGTGGATTTGGGGGATTGGTGGGGGTAAATGTGTGGGGTTCCGGGGGTTGGGCATGGCGAAGTTGCAATGTCAGAGAGTTGGTTCAGACTCGATGGGCCGAACGGCCTCCTTCTGCGCTGTAGGAGTTCTATGATACACAAGAAACCGGACAAATCCAACCCGGCCAATTCCCGCCCAATCAGTCTACTCTCGATCATCAGTGAAGTGATGGAAGGGGTCATCGACAGCGCTATCAAGCAGCACCTGCTCAGCAATAACCTGCTCAGTGACGCCCAGTTTGGGTTTCGCCAGGGTCACTCAGCTCCTGACCTCATTACAGCCTTGGTTCATTGTGGGGTTCTGGGATTTGAAGTGTCCCAAAGGTTTGCTGCTGGAGTCTGTGATGTCTTGAACCATTACCCTTCACTTCCAGCAAGTATTCATCCCTTTCAGAGCTCCACACGAGGTAAGAATGTCTCCTCTTTCAGATCACTGCACTTCACAGTCATCTCAGCTGACATTATCATTACAACAACATCATGTGCTGGCGATGTTCTCCCTTGACATACGATGAACGTCTGAGGATCGTGGGATTATATTCATTGGAGTTTAGGAGGTTGAGGGGAGATCTAATAGAAACTTACAAGATAATGAACGGCTTAGATAGGATGGACGTAGGGAAGTTGTTTCCATTAGCAGGGGAGACTAGGACGCGGGGGCACAGCCTTAGAATAAAAGGGAGTCACTTTAGAACAGAGATGAGGAGAAATTTCTTCAGCCAGAGAGTGGTAGGTCTGTGGAATTCATTGCCACAGAGGGCTGTGGAGGCCGAGACGTTGAGCGTCTTCAAGACAGAAATTGATCAATTCTTGATTTCTCGAGGAATTAAGGGCTATGGGGAGAGAGCGGGTAAATGGAGTTGAAATCAACCATGATTGAATGGTGGAGTGGACTCGATGGGCCGAATGGCCTTACTTCCGCTCCTATGTCTTATGGTCTTAACTCTGCATCTCCCCCCGCACACCCAAAGCATTATCTCCATTGTGTTTACATCCTCCCACACAGCCAAGCTCAAATTCATTTTTAAAGAATAGTTACTGTCCTAATGTGGGAGACATGACCAACAAATTTGCACATGCGATGTTGCCTGAGTTATAAAGATGGGTCAGAACAATCGACCGACTGTGCCACTGCGTGTGTGCAGGGAACTAAGAAAACTGGGCCAATGGATTGTGAAGAACTGAGTTCCAAAGCCTCAGGAGTGTAAAGGTCCTTTTACTCTCCGCACAGACTGGTCTCGGATCCCACTGATAACTGTCTTTCTCCTGCCGGTGTTCGATTCACAACCCGGAAGTGTCACACTGGGACAACTTCGCAAGAGAGAGGGAGAAAGATTCACTGTTTATTCCTGACCAGTGAGCTCTCCCTTATGCCACACGAGTTACCCTGGCTGCCACCTACGACCGTGTGTCTCTCTCTCTTGTAGGTAGTAAAATACAACCCAGAAGTGCCACACTGGGACAGGAGAGAGGGACCACTGTTTATTCCTGACCAGTAGACCCCCTTGAGTGAGCCGTTTCGAAGTGCTCTGCCCCTTTACGGTCCTGTCCCCCAGAATTATGTTCTGGCTTCTTAATGACTCACCAAGATGGATGATGAGAGAGAGAGTGACTGGTCAAAGTTAATTTAAAAATAATTTATTCAAGAATAACTCCAACCAAACTCAGTCAATAAAACACAGACACTACAATACTATGCTATGGAAAGAAACTCTAACGGCACAATGTAAATTCTTAGCATTACAGGATTTACACAAAAGCAAAAAGAATCCTAGACCCTTCCTCAACATTGGGCGGCAAGGTAGCACAGTGGTTAGCATTGCTGCTTCACAGCTCCAGGGTCCCGGGTTCGATTCCTGGCTCGGGTCACTGTCTGTGTGGAGTTTGCACATTCTCCTCGTGTCTGCGTGGGTTTCCTCCGGGTGCTCCGGTTTCCTCCCACAGTCCAAAGATGTGCGGGTTAGGTTGATTGGCCAGGTTAAAAAAAAAAAATTGCCCCTTAGAGTCCTGGGATGCGTAGGTTAGAGGGATTAGCGGGTAAAATATGTGGGGATAGGGCCTGGGTGGGATTGTGGTCGGTGCAGACTCGATGGGCCGAATGGCCTCCTTCTGCACTGTAGAGTTTCTATGATTTCTATGATTTACCTAATTGGGGGATTTCTGAAGGCTGACAGAATATACTCACCACTCCTCGGATCGTTTTAAAACAAAAAGGTCCTTGCTGCTGCTGAGAAAATGGTTGATGTCACTTCTCGGCCTTTTGGCTAAGATCAAGTGTATGGTCGGCACCCCATTGTCGGCCGCACTTGGTCGGGGTCATTGGGTTACGCTGAGGCTTCATATGTTTCATATGAAGCAATTTTTAGAAGCGGCATCTCGGCCTTTTGGCTAAGATGCAAATGAGATCAAGCCTTGGAGGAGGAGCTATTCCTACTCCAATCAGCTTGGATCATGTAGATCAAGCCCAAGACAGGAGGTGAGAGCCCTGTCTTGCCAGCTTGGATCAGGAATGTCTCAACTTGTTGAGACTCTGAATTGGACTTGATTTGATTGAATTGGAATAAAAATACAAAATAAAAATACTCGCCTCCAGTAAAGCAAATTAACTCCACAGTTCTTGGCACACCTCTTTGCCTGAAGAGTAGAGTTACTAAAGGGTCTGTAGGTCGTGACCTTTTCGGTATTCAGCTTTCAACTCTGAATTAACAGACAACTGCAGTATTCGGCCTTTTGGCTAAGATCAAGTGTAGTATGGTCAGCAGCCCATGGTCGGCTGCACTTGGTTGAGGTCATTCGGTTACGCTGAGGCTTCATATGTTTCATATGAAGCAATTTTTAAAAGCGGCATCTCGGCCTTTTGGCTAAGATGCAAATGAGCTCAAGCCTTGGAGGAGGAACCTCCCCCTTCTCCAATCAGCTTGGCTCATGTAGATCAGGCCCAGGACAGGGTGGTTTGGTCGCTCGCCCTGTCTTGTCAGCCTGGATCGGAAATGTCTCAACTTGTTGAGACTCTGAATTGGATTTGATTTGATTGAATTGGAAAATGGTTGATGTCTTGCCTTGCTTCTGGATCTTCCTTGTTCTTTCCTCTGCCATGAAGTAGTTGTGTGGCTGGACACCTGAATTCACTCCTTTACAACTCTCCTGCCCCGAACTTCACAGAACTCCTTTCCAGGTTAACTCTGAAAGATCAACCACCTCTCCTTGTGCGTCCCCCTTGGCCAGAGTTCGATACTTTTTAAAAGGCAGTTCCTTAACCAAATTGGCTGACTCGTCCCATCGGTCAGTTTCAGAACAGTGGGGTGCAAAGTGCTTACAGGGTGAAACTGATTTGATCAGTTTCAGTGATAAAGAGCCCAAACTGTTTTAGGAGGTATCTGATGGGCTGCTAAGTGCCCCATGGTGCTTTCCTGGAACTGCTAACTGGTTTCCCATTAGTGGAGGCATTATTCTAAATAGCTGGGGTAAAACTCGTTACCATTTCAATTGTCTCTTCTCCAAGGCCGCACACAGGACAGCGCAGAGTCGCTGAGCAGAAACTGATAGCCAAGTTCCGCACACATGAGGACGGCCTAAACCGGGATCTTGGGTTTATGTCACACTATCGGTAACCCCCACAGCTTGCCTCCTGGGCTTGCAGAATCTCGGCACGGTGGCACAGTGGTTAGCACTGCTGCTTCACAGCTCCAGGGTCCCGGGTTCAATTCCCGGCTCGGGTCACTGTCTGTGTGGAGTTTGCACATTCTCCTCGTGTCTGCGTGGGTTTCCTCCGGGTGCTCCGGTTTCCTCCCACAGTCCAAAGATGTGCGGGTTAGGTTGATTGGCCAGGTTAAAAAAATTGCCCCTTAGAGTCCTGGGATGCGTAGGTTAGAGGGATTAGCGGGTAAAATATGTGGGGGTAGGGCCTGGGTGGGATTGTGGTCAGTGCAGACTCGATGGGCCGAATGGCCTCCTTCTGCACTGTAGGGATTCTATGATTCTATGATCTCACTGGCTGTCCTGTCTGGAGACAATACACATCTCTTTAACCTGTGCTTAATGCTCCCTCCACCCACATTGTCTGTATCTTTAAGACCTGGTTGGCTGTAGAGATTCGCATTCTAATCAGTATTCTGTAACTTGATTTTGTGTCTCTGTATGCCCTGTTTGAGAGCACATTTCCACTCCATCTGACGAAGGAGCAGCGCCCCGAAAGCTAGTGGCGTTTGCAACCAAATAAACCTGTTGGACTTTAACCTGGTGTTGTTAAAACTCTTACTGTGTTTACCCCAGTCCAACGCCGGCATCTCCACATCATCTCCTGTAGTAGGCCAGGGCACCCCTCTACATAATCTTGTCAGATAGTTTTGCCACGATTCATGGCTCCCTTTGTTCACTCCTTCGATGGTCTGGTGATGTTGTATATTCTGATGTATGGTTTGCAGCCATTTTGCTTGAATGTAACCTTTTAAAATAATACTGTCTTTAAAATCCCTGTTGTTCCACTTGAAATTGGCCATGTTGTATCAGATTTAATATAATGTCTGTGTATCCTATGGAGTTCATCCAAATGATGGATTTGCTCCATCTCATAGGAGCCGTGTTGCTCCAACCCACACGAGGGGAGAAATACCTCAGTCACGTCGGGGGCCGAATTAGGGGCATCAGGCCCCATGATGGCACAGTGGTTAGCACTGCTGCCTCACAGCGCCAGGGACCTTGGTTCGATTCCTGGCTTGGGTCACTGTCTGTGTGGAGTTTGCACGTTCTCCCCGTGTCTGCGTGGGTTTCCTCCGGGTGCTCCGGTTTCCTCCCACAGTCCAAAGATGTGTCGGTTAGGTGGATGCTAAATTGTCCCTTAGTGTCCAAAGATGTGCAGGTTAGGTGGATTGGCCATGCTAAATTGCCCCTTAGTGTCCAAAGATGTGCAGGTTAGGTGGATTGGCCATGCTAAATTGCCCCTTAGTGTCCAAAGATGTGCAGGTTAGGTGGATTGGCCATGCTAAATTGCCCCTTAGTGTCAGGGGGACAAGCTCGGGTAAATGCATGGAATTATGGGGATAGGGCCTGGGTGGGATTGTGGTCGGTGCAGACTCGATGGGCTGAATGGCCTCCTTCTGCACTGTTGGGATTCTGTGATGAGTAAACTGTGAAACCGACAGGAGTTGAGCTGTGCAATGCCACCTGATGAGGTAGACCTTTCCAGAGCAGTGCCTGCTTTGCGTCACTCAGCCACTTCCAAACTGTTTTCACGGAATACACGCTGAGACTTTGGAATCGGGGAAATCTCTCAGCATTAGGTTGTGATGAACAAAGCATCGTAGCTGTGAGGGACAGCTCGGTGGATAGGATATTGGTATGTAGATAGGCTGGAAAATTGGGCGGGGATCCTGGATTCAGGATTCAATCCTGGACCGGGGAGCGGCGCAGGCTTGGAGGGCCGAAGGGCCTGTTCCTGTGCTGTATTGTTCTTTGTTCTTTGTATTTCCCAGGAATGGAGAATGAATTCACCAGCGCCCGGGGAAGAAAATGCTTCTCAGTGTGGACTGTCCACTGGGAGCTGGTCAAACACTGACGCCCAGTGGCACAGCTCAGCCATTGCAACTTAAAGCCAACTCACCATCCAGTTGCTGAATTCTCAGCAGATTTTCCCAGCAAAGCGGGAGCTGAAGGCAATTGGGAGGAGCTGGGAGGGCAGCATGGACCATTTGGGCCAAAGGACCTGTTTCCGTCTTGAGCGATCTCTGACTCCATGGGCAGGAACTATCGACCGCGCCAGCCCCAAAATCGGAAAACCCCACCCGAGGTCAGCGGATATCTGCGCCATCGGAGTCGTCCGTTATGATTCCCGTGGCAGACAGGACAGGAAATTTCCACCAGATCACTCAAAATGGCGCAGAATAATGGGAGGGAGTTCCAGGATTGTTATTGGACATCAGTCAGTCCATGTGGTGTAGGTACACCCACAGTGCTGTTAGGGAGGGAGTTCCAGGATTGTTATTCGACATCAGTCAGTCCCTGTGGTGTAGGTACACGCACAGTGCTGTTAGTGAGGGAGTTCCAGGATTGTTATTGGACATCAGTCTGTCCATGTGGTGTAGGTACACCCACAGTGCTGTTAGGGAGGGAGTTCCAGGATTGTTATTGGGCATCAGTCAGTCCATGTGGTGTAGGTACACCCACAGTGCTGTTAGGGAGGGAGTTCCAGGATTGTTATTGGGCATCAGTCAGTCCATGTGGTGTAGGTACACCCACAGTGCTGTTAGGGAGGGAGTTCCAGGATTGTTATTGGACATCAGTCTGTCCATGTGGTGTAGGTACACCCACAGTGCTGTTAGGGAGGGAGTTCCAGGATTGTTATTGGACATCAGTCAGTCCATGTGATGTAGGTACACCCACAGTGCTGTTAGGGAGAGAGTTCCAGGATTGTTATTCGATATCAGTCTGTCCATGTGGTGTAGGTACACCCACAGTGCTGTTAGGGAGGGAGTTCCAGGATTGTTATTGGACATCAGTCAGTCCATGTGGTGTAGGTACACCCACAGTGCTGTTAGGGAGGGAGTTCCAGGATTGTTATTGGACATCAGTCAGTCCACGTGGTGTAGGTACACCCACAGTGCTGTTAGGGAGGGAGTTCCAGGATTGTTATTGGACATCAGTCAGTCCATGTGGTGTAGGTACACCCACAGTGCTGTTAGGGAGGGAGTTCCAGGATTGTTATTGGACATCAGTCAGTCCATGTGGTGTAGGTGCACCCACAGTGCTGTTAGGGAGGGAGTTCCAGGATTGTTCTTGGACATCAGTCAGTCCATGTGGTGTAGGTACACCCACAGTGCTGTTAGGGAGGGAGTTCCAGGATTGTTATTGGACATCAGTCAGTCCATGTGGTGTAGGTACACCCACAGTGCTGTTAGGGAGGGAGTTCCAGGATTGTTATTGGACATCAGTCAGTCCACGTGGTGTAGGTACACCCACAGTGCTGTTAGGGATGGAGTTCCAGGATTGTTATTGGACATCAGTCAGTCCATGTGGTGTAGGTACACCCACAGTGCTGTTAGGGAGAGAGTTCCAGGATTGTTATTGGACATCAGTCAGTCCATGTGGTGTAGGTACTTGCCCACTGCTGTTAGGGATGGAGTTCCAGGATTGTTATTGGACATCAGTCAGTCCATGTGGTGTAGGTACACCCACAGTGCTGTTAGGGAGGGAGTTCCAGGATTGTTATTGGACATCAGTCAGTCCACGTGGTGTAGGTACACCCACAGTGCTGTTAGGGATGGAGTTCCAGGATTGTTATTGGACATCAGTCAGTCCATGTGGTGTAGGTACACCCACAGTGCTGTTAGGGAGAGAGTTCCAGGATTGTTATTGGACATCAGTCAGTCCATGTGGTGTAGGTACTTGCCCACTGCTGTTAGGGATGGAGTTCCAGGATTGTTATTGGACATCAGTCAGTCCATGTGGTGTAGGTACACCCACAGTGCTGTTAGGGAGGGAGTTCCAGGATTGTTATTGGACATCAGTCAGTCCATGTGGTGTAGGTACACCCACAGTGCTGTTAGGGAGGGAGTTCCAGGATTGTTATTGGACATCAGTCAGTCCATGTGGTGTCGGTACACCCACAGTGCTGTTAGGGAGGGAGTTTCAGGATTGTTATTGGACATCAGTCAGTCCATGTGGTGTCGGTACACGCACTGTGCTGTTCGGGAGGGCGTCCTATTGATATATGTACAATGCATGTCTTCTCGTGTCTGGCTCCAGGTGAGATTCCCCCCATGTCACAGTGTGTGCTCGCGATTGGATCCGCCCAGTCACATGACCTTCGCGATCTCCCCCTTAAAGGGCCAGGTCCCACAGTAATGATATCCTCAGTCAGGCTTCAAGAATCCAAATCGACTGAACGTGTTGTGATAATCTTCCAGTGAGTTGGTGCCATCACTGGAAGATGCAAGTGTTTGCAGTCCGAACAATAAAACCTCTTTGAAAAACACTTCTGAACTGCCCGTTTGAAGCATTCTCCAGAAATTATTGAGTTGGGGCGGCACGGTGTTTGATAAATGAGTGAATCCCTTCCCACACTCGGTGGCACAGTGGTTAGCGCTGCTGCCTCACAGTCCAAAGATGTGCGGGTTAGGTTGATTGGCCAGGTTAAAAATTGCCCCTTAGAGTCCTGAGATGCGTAGGGTTAGAGGGATTAGTGGGTAAATATGTGGGGGTAGGGCCTGGGTGGGATTGTGGTCGGTGCAGACTCGATGGGCCGAATGGCCTCCTTCTGCACTGTAGGGTTTCTATGATTCTATGACAGCGCCAGGGACCCGGGTTCGATTCCCGAGCTTGGGTCACTGTCTGTGCGGAGTCTGCACGTTCTCCCCGTGTCTGCGTGGGTTTCCTCCGGGTGATCCGGTTTCCTCCCACAGTCCCAAAGACGTGCTGCTTTCGGACATGTTAAATTCTCCCTCAGTGTGCCCGAACAGTGTGGCGACGAGGGGGATTTTCACAGTAACTTCATTGCAGTGTTAATGTGAGCTGACTTGTGACACTGTCAGTCCATGTGGTGTAGGTACACCCACAGTGCTGTTAGGGAGGGAGTTCCAGGATTGTTATTGGACATCAGTCAGTCCATGTGGTGTCGGTACACCCACAGTGCTGTTAGGGGGGGAGTTCCAGGATTGTTATTGGACATCAGTCAGTCCATGTGGTGTCGGTACACCCACAGTGCTGTTAGGGGGGGAGTTCCAGGATTGTTATTGGACATCAGTCAGTCCATGTGGTGTCGGTACACCCACAGTGCTGTTAGGGAGGGAGTTCCAGGATTGTTAAGTTCAATTCTGTTGCAGAGTGTCACCAGCGGAGGGAGGCAAGACGCTGATTGGATCCCTCAGTGCTGAGAGAAATTCTGTCCGGCTTTGTGCAGGTCACTTGTGACGGGAATTCAGAGTGGAAAACACAAGGGGAAGGTGGACTGGGAGAGGTTTTCAAAAGTGAATGAAAAGTTCGCGTCATTTTCCGAAATGCGAGTCTCAGTGGGAGGCTGGAAGGACGGTAATTATCCAATGACATTTGAAAACAACACAGACGGTATTTGTCAGTCACAATGGTTGCTTGCAAAACCTCGGGAATACTTGAAGCAAGGAACCATCCTGCATGAACGAAGCGGGGAACACACACTAACCACAGAGAATAAGGCCATGGAATTGTGCTCTGCAGTATGTCAGAGTTAATCCCCGGTCAGAGTGTTGACCCACAGCAGAATGTAACTCGCCCTCCTCCCCATGAGAGCGAGCATTCTTTCAGTGAACAAAGGGACGTTTTTGTGTGAAAGCTTTATTTACTTGGCATTCGGAATCAGTGCGATTTGCACAGTGTGCTGCACTCGGCGCCACCGGGGGGAGGGGGGGGAGGACGGGGGAGGCGCACAGCGTCACATAAAGGGCGGGACTTTCCAGCCGCCCTCACCCCGAAACCGGAAAACTCCCACCCGAGGTCAACGGACCTTTCCGCGGTCCCACCCCTCTCGCTCCGATTCCCGAGGCAGGCGGAAAAATTCACCCCCAAAGTGTTAATGTCAGCAAAACGAAGGAGATTGTCATCGACTTCAGGAAGCGTAAAGGAGAACATGCCCCTGTCTACATCAACGGGGATGAAGTAGAAATGGTCGAGAGCTTCAAGTTTTTAGGTGTCCAGATCACCAACAACCTGTCCTGGTCCCCCCATACTGACACTATAGTTAAGAAAGCCCATCAATGCCTCTACTTTCTCAGAAGACTAAGGAAATTTGGCATGTCAGCTACAACTCTCACCAACTTTTACAGATGCACCATAGAAAGCATTCTTTCTGGTTGTATCACAGCTTGGTATGGCTCCTGCTCTGTCCAAAACCACAAGGAACTACAAAAAGCCGTGAATGTAGCCCAATCCCTCACACAAACCAGCCTCCCATCCATTGACTCTGTCTACACTTCCCGCTGCCTTGGCAAAGCAGCCAACATAATCAAGGACCACACACAGCCCGGACATTCTCTCTTCCACCTTCTTCCGTCAGGAAAAAGATACAAAAGTCTGAGGTCACGTACCAACCGACTCAAGAACAGCTCCTTCCCTGATGCTGAAAGACTTCTGAATGGACCTACCTTATATTAAGTTGATCTTTCTCTACACCCGAGCTATGACTGTAACACTACATTCTGCACTCTCTTGTTTCCTTCTCTATGAACGGTATGCTTTGTCTGTATAGCGCAAGAAACAATACTTTTCACTGTGTGTTAATACATGTGACAATAATAAATCAAATCAATTCTAAATGGAGACAGTGATAGAGTGCCGAGAAGTGCGTCCAGGAGTTACAAAACAAGCAAGCAATCGCCATCCACCAGTTAGGACGGGGAAAGCACGAGTCGACACGGTGGCAGAGGCGAGGGCACGGGATCAAGCTCAAGCAGTGAGTTGAAGGCAGAAGTTGGGAAGAATCACTAAATCCCAAAGATTTCAGCAGCTGAGGAGTAACACCGAGTGCTGTTGATGCAGGGGAAGCCTCGCCTGAAAAGAAATGTGCTGTTTTCACCCAGTCGTTGGGACGCAGCTCATTCACGCCGCCCGCCGTTCTGGAGTTGGAATAGCTCCTGAGCCACACTGCAAGAGTGTGTGCCCGTTAACTGTGAAAAGGGATGGGAAGCAGTCAGGGGGAGTGTCAGGGGAGGGTGGCAAAAATTCTGCAAGGACCCAAAACACACCTTAGCCCACCAGCAAGTTTGGACAAAGGTGTAGATGGAGGGGCTCCTGAAGTTAAGAGAGCATGTGCAGTGACTGGAGTGTGCAGAGAGTCCTGTGTGATGGGACTTGGGAATTGTCCTCTGTCCTACTTCACAGGGGTGGCACTGCTGTCTCACAGCGCCAGGGACCTGGGTTCGATTCCCGGCTTGGGTCACTGTCTGTGTGGAGTCTGCACATTCTCCCCGTGTCTGCGTGGGTTTCCTCCGGGTGCTACGGTTTCCTCCCACAGTCCAAAGATGTGCTGGTTAGGGTGCATTGGCCGTGCTAAAATTCTCCCTCAGTGTACCCGAACAGGATTGTGGGGGATTTTCACAGTAACTTCACTGCAGTGTTAATGTAAACCTACTTGTGACACGAATAAGTAAACTTTCCAGGTCAGTCCCACTCACCTGTAAGGGGCAAGACACAACTTCCAGGTGACAATGAGGTTTTCCTGGTAGCATAGTGCCCAATGGGTGTGGCATGTCCACACAGGTATGCTGGCAGCAAGTGGCACTGACCCCAAGCCAGAAGACTGTTCCTCTTCAGGTGTTGCCTGTCACTCATACAGGTTTTTATAAATGTTTTTTAAAAGCTACTGTGAAAATCCCCCCGTCGCCATACTCCGGCGCCTGTTCGGGTACACTGACGGGAGAATTTAGCACGGCCAATCCACCTAACCCGCACATCTTTGGACACGAAGGGCCCCCTGTGGGGGGTGGGGGGACGGAGACGTCACATCCCCCCCCCCCACCCCCTCAAGGAAGAGACATCACATCCCCCCCCCCCCCCCTTCAGGGAAGAGACGTCAGATCCCCCCCTGCCCCTCCCCCCGCCACCTCAGGGAAGAGATGTCACATCCCCCCCCTACCCCCCCCCCCCCCACCCCCTCAGGGAAGAGACGTCAGATTCCCCCCCTACCCCCCCCCCCGCCTCAGGGAAGAGACATCAGATCCCCCCCTACCCCCCCTCCCCCCCAGGGAAGAGACGTCACATCCCCCCCCCCCCCCCCCCCCCCGCCTGTGGTAAACCACTGTTAAGCTTATTGCCTGTGTGTGTGTGTGTGTGTGTGTGTGTGTGTGACATGCCTGGACATGCCCCTGCCGGCCCTGCCTGAGACTCCTCACCCCCTGGTCCAGGTATAAAGGTGACTGCTCCCAACCCCCTGCCTCAGTCTCTGGACCAGTTCATCAGCATGGGTGTGCTCCAAGTCTTTTGCGAACAAAAGCCTATTTGTTCTTGCATACAAACTAGTCTTTGCTTGATTGTGCATCAATTTTATTCGCAAAAAGTTTTGGGATGGAGCAGATACTAAAACCTGATAGATTAGAATTGGATCCTCAAGCTGTCAGAGCCTCTAATAGCTTTGATCACTGGCTGCGATGTTTCGAAACTTTCCTCACCGCCTCCGCCTCCGTCGTCCGGACCGAAACCGACAAGCTCCACGTGCTCCACGCCCGGGTAAGCGATCAAGTATTCGCGATGATCAGAGACTCTGAAACTTACGAGGACGCGATCGAACTTTTAAAAGGCCAGTACAACAAACAGTCTAATGTAATCTACGCCAGACATCTTCTGGCTACTTGCAGACAACAGCCAGGAGAATCGGGCGACCAATTCCTGCGTGCATCGCGAGCACTTGGCAGGGCCTGCAACTGCAAGGCCGTAACAGCCGCCCAAAACACTGAGGACTTAATCAGAGATGCCTATGTCACGGGTATCAGGTCAAACTATATCCGACAACGACTGCTGGAACAGGGTAGGCTGGACCTACAAAGGACTGTGGCACTTGCTGACTCGTTAGAGGTGGCCTTCCGTAATCTCGAGGCCTACACCCCCGACCACGGGGGCGCATCGTGGACGCCGCAGTCGCCGCCACCTCTGTACTCGGGAGGGCCGCAGGCCTACGCCACGCCACGTCCCACCAATGACCCGACTGCTGCGGCAGTCTCCGGAGGCCCGAAGTGCTACTTCTGCGGTCTGGGGAAGCACCCCCGACAACGCTGCCCGGCGAAGGATGCGATCTGCTCCGGGTGTGGAAAGAAGGGCCATTACGCGAAGGTATGCAGGGCGAAGTCGACCTCCAAGCCCAGTAGCGCCGCATGCGACCCGCGGGGGCCGCCATCTTGGGCGCCGGTAGCCGCGTGTGAGCCGTGCGGGCCGCCATCTTGGATGCCTTCAGCCGTGTGTGAGCTGTGCGGGCCGCCATCTTGGATGCCTTCAGCCGCGTGTGAGCCGTGCGGGCCGCCATCTTGGACGCCGTCAGCCGTGTGTGAGCCGTGCAGGCCGCCATCTTGGACGCCGTCAGCCGTGTGTGAGCCGTGCAGGCCGCCATCTTGGATGCCGTCAGCCGTGTGTGAGCCGTGCAGGCCGCCATCTTGGACGCCGGTAGCCGCGTGTGAGCCGTGCGGGCCGCCATCTTGGAGGCTGTCAGCTGCGTCGCAAAATCCAACGGTGGATTCGATTACGCTGGACCAATCCAGGCCTCACTAACTCGCCAGGTCCATGATGGACATCGAGGTAAACGGTCGCAGTACAAACTGTTTATTTGACTGTGGGAGTACGGAGAGGTTTATTCACCCTAACACAGTGAGTCGCTGCGCCCTTTCAGTACTGCCAGTGAAGCAAACGATCTCCATGGCTTCAAAGTCCCACTCGGTGGATGTCCTCGGGTACTGCGTGGCGACCCTGACTGTACGGGGCACAGTGTACAAAAACCTCAGGCTCCTCGTGCTGCCACAACTCTGCGCTGCCGTACTCCTGGGGATAGATTTCCTGTGTCACCATAAGAGTGTCACCATGGAGTATAATGGGCCTTTTCCCCCGCTCTCTGTTTGCAATCACCAGTTCTTAGATCGCCCACCGTGCACCACCTGCAGCCTCTCGACCCTTAAAGTCGCCCCTCCCTCACTGTTTGAAAATCTCATCCCCGACTGCAAGCCCATCGCCACCAAGAGCCGACGGTACAGTGCTGGAGACAGGGCTTTTATCAGGTCCGAAGTACAATGGCTCCAAGGGGAGGGGATCATCGAGGCCAGTACCAGCCCCTGGAGAGCCCAAGTAGTAGTTGTTAAGACTGGGGAGAAACATCGCATGGTCATTGACTACAGTCAGACCATTAACCGCTACACGCAGCTGGACGCATATCCCCTTCCCCGCATATCTGACATGGTTAATCAGATTGCGCAATATCGGGTGTTCTCCACCATCGACCTAAAATCTGCATACCACCAGCTCCCTATCTGCCCGGAAGACCGCCAATATACTGCCTTCGAGGCGGATGGCCGCCTCTATCACTTCCTTCAGGTCCCCTTCGGCGTCACCAACGGGGTCTCGGTTTTCCAGCGTGAGATGGACCGAATGGTAGACCAGAACGGGCTGCGGGCCACCTTCCCGTACCTGGATAACGTCACCATCTGCGGCCATGATCAGCAGGACCACGACGCCAACCTCCACAAATTCCTCCACACCGCCACACTCCTAAATCTAACCTATAATAAGGAGAAGTGCGTATTCCGCACACACCGCCTCGCCATCCTTGGTTGTGTTGTGGAAAACGGGGTCATCGGTCCCGATCCCGACCGTATGCGTCCCCTCCTGGAACTCGCCCTCCCCACCAGCCTCAAAGCACTGAGGAGATGCCTGGGCTTCTAGCCGCCACCCTTAACCAGGCGGGCAGACCCGTGGCCTTCTTCTCACGAACCCTCCAAGGCCCTGAAATTCGACACTCTTCTGTCGAGAAGGAGGCCCAAGCCATAGTGGAAGCTGTACGGCACTGGAGCCACTACTTAGCTGGTAAACGATTCACCCTACTCACGGACCAACGGTCAGTTGCATTCATGTTTAACAACACGCAGTGGGGCAAGATCAAAAATGATAAAATGTTGAGGTGGAGAATCGAGCTTTCCACCTACAATTACGACATCTTATACCAGCCCGGGAAGCTCAATGAGCCCCCAGACGCCCTGTCCCGGGGAATATGTGCCAGCGCACAAATAGACCAATTGCAGACTCTCCACAATGACCTCTGCCACCCGGGGGTCACCAGGTTTTTTCACTTCATTAAAGCCCGTAACCTGCCCTACTCCATTGAGGAAGTCAGGCCTATAACCAGACACTGCCAGGTCTGCGCAGAGTGCAAGCCGCACTTCTATCGGCCAGACAGAGCACACCTCATAAAGGCCACCCGCCATTTCGAATGCCTAAGCGTCGACTTCAAAGGCCCCCTCCCCTCTTCTGACCGCAACATATACTTCCTCAACGTCATTGACGAATATTCACGTTTTTCCTTCGCTATTCCCTGCCCGGATATGACCTCGGCCACGGTTGTCAGGGCCCTGCACAGCCTCTTCACCCTGTTCGGTTTCCCTCGCTATATTCATAGCGACCGGGGATCCTCCTTTATGAGTGATGAGCTGCGACAGTACCTGCTCTCCAAAGGCATAGCCTCGAGTAGGACCACCAGCTACAACCCCAGGGGGGACGGACAGGTAGAGAGGGAGAACGCGACAGTCTGGAAGGCCGTTTTACTAGCTCTGAAGTCTAAAGGTCTTCCAGTCACCCGCTGGCAAGAGGTCCTCCCTGATGCATTACACTCGATTAGATCACTCCTTTGCACAGCTACCAATGCTACCCCTCACGAAAGAATGTTTGTTTTCCCCAGGAAGTCCTCCTCGGGGACCTCACTACCGTCGTGGCTGACGTCCCCAGGCCCTGTCCTGCTCCGGAAGCACGTGAGAACCCATAAGTCGGACCCCCTGGTCGAAAGGGTCCAACTCCTCCACGCCAACCCCCAATACGCCTATGTGGCGTACCCCGACGGGCGGGAGGACACGGTCTCCATTCGAGACCTGGCACCCGCAGGTGCCCCAGGGACCACGACGACCCACAACCCCACACCCCCAACCCCTGTATACAGCACGCCTGAGCCCCAGGAGCCGCCACCACGCACCCGACAATCAGAAGGGACGACAGACGACTCGAGCGACTACGGCCTGGCGCCTGAACCAACACCGCGGCCACCGGAACCGACACCACAACCGGCACTACGGCGGTCGCAGCGGCAGATCAAGCCCCCAGAGAGACTGAATTTGTAAATTTGTAATTCTGTAAATATCATTCCATCCACCTCACCCCCGCCGGAGTGACAGGGGGTGAATGTGGTAAACCACTGTTAAGCTTATTGCCTGTGTGTGTGTGTGTGTGTGTGTGTGTGTGTGTGTGTGTGACATGCCTGGACATGCCCCTGCCGGCCCTGCCTGAGACTCCTCACCCCCTGGTCCAGGTATAAAGGTGACTGCTCCCCACCCCCTGCCTCAGTCTCTGGACCAGTTCATCAGCATGGGTGTGCTCCAAGTCTTTTGCGAATAAAAGTCTATTTGTTCTTGCATACAAACTAGTCTTTGCTTGATTGATAGTGCATCACTCCCTACCCCCCCCCTCCCCCGCCCCCCCGCTCCCCCCAACCAGGGAAAGTCAAAGGCAGCGCAGACAGCAGTACTGTCAGCGCTGCCTTTGACTTTCGTGCTCGGGCGCGCTGAGTGCTGGCGGCTCCGAACTGCGCATGCGCAGTTCGGCGCTCCGACAGATGCAAATGCGTTTGGCCCCGCCCACTGGACCCGCGCCGAAAAAAGGCGTATGGGGGCGCTGGAGCGCGGCTGCCGGGCGCGAGTCTGATTTACGACCGCACCCGGCACTCAGAGCCGATTTGGTAAAATCGGCCCGAAGGGGCAATTTAGCATGGCCAATCCCCCTAACCTGCACATCTTTGGACACTAAGGGGCAATTTAGCATGGCCAATCCACCTAACCTGCACATCTTTGGACACTAAAGGGCAATTTAGCATGGCCAATCCACCTAACCTACACATCTTTGGACACTAAGGGGCAATTTAGCATGGCCAATCCACCTAACCCGCACATCTTTGGACACTAAGGGGCAATTTAGCATGGCCAATCCACCCTAACCTGCACATCTTTGGACACTAAGGGGCAATTTAACATGGCCAATCCACCTAACCCGCACATCTTTGGACACTAAAGGGCAATTTAGCATGGCCAATCCACCTAACCTGCACATCTTTGGACACTAAGGGGCAATTTAGCATGGCCAATCCACCCAACTCGCACATCTTTGGACACTAAGGGGCAATTTAGCATGGCCAATCCACCTAACCTGCACATCTTTGGACACTAAGGGGCAATTTAACATGGCCAATCCACCTAACCTGCACATCTTTGGACACTAAGGGGCAATTTAACATGGCCAATCCACCTAACCCGCACATCTTTGGACACTAAGGGGCAATTTAGCATGGCCAATCCACCTAACCCGCACATCTTTGGACACTAAGGGGCAATTTAGCATGGCCAATCCACCTAACCCGCACATCTTTGGACACTAAGGGGCAATTTAGCATGGCCAATCCACCTAACCTGCACATCTTTGGACACTAAGGGGCAATTTAACATGGCCAATCCACCTAACCTACACATCTTTAGATTGTGGGAGGAAACCGGAGCACCCGGAGGAAACCCACGCAGACACGGGGAGAACGTGCAGACTCCACACGGACAGTGACCCGAGCGGGAATCGAACCCAGGTCCCTGACGCTGTGAGGCAGCAGTGCTAACCACTGTGCCATCCAAATTTACTCACCTCAGTGACAGGAAAATGGATTCCCAGTCATTACCTATAAAAACGGGTTGTTTTTTTCTCTCCCTGGAAACAGGATAGGTTCACGGCTCAACAGCTGTTCCTTAAGTGTGATCTGAAGCCCAGAACACAATCTGCTGTCCCTGTCTACAGGCCCAGAAATAATGCAAAAGCTGCAATTTGATATTATTCACAGGCGAGGCTACAGGCCAAGGATTTGTTCACCCTTCCCCCGGTTTTCATCAACAGATCAAAAGCTGTCTTCTGCAGCAGATGTTCTGACATTTGTCAAAAAAATCCTTATCCGGCTTTGACCTCGGAAAGGATCACGGATTGTGGACAAGTGAGTGGAAGGAAGACCGAGCGCGCAGTCTCAATCGCGCCTGTCACAACCTCAGCACATCCCAAAGAGCTTTACAGCCAACCAATTCCTGTTTCACTGTGGGGAATATGGCCACCGGCGCCGGCACAGCAGGATCCCACCAACAGCAATGGGATAAAGAACAGGTCATCTGTCTTCCTGATTCTGACTGAGGGAGGAATATCAGCCCAGGACACCAGGGCAAACTCCCTCCCTGCTCTTCTTAAACAAGAGGGTGCTCCACACCCACCCCAGAGTACACAGAGTAAATAACTCCTCTCAAAGACGCCGCCTCTGGCAGTGCAGCACCTCTGGCAGTGCAGCACCTTTGGAAGTGCAGAACCTCTGGCAGTGGAGCACCTCTGGCAGTGCAGAACCTCTGGCAGTGCAGCACCTCTGGAAGTGCAGAACCTCTGGCAGTGGAGCACCTCTGGCAGTGCAGAACCTCTGGCAGTGCAGCACCTCTGGAAGTGCAGAACCTCTGGCAGTGGAGCACCTCTGGAAGTGCAGCACCTCTAGCAGTGCAGAACCTCTGGCAGTGGAGATCTGACAAAGAGCTTGAAACGTTGGCTCTATTCTCTCTCCACAGACGCTGCCAGACCAGCTGAGATTTTCCAGCTGTTTCTGTTTTTGTTTCAGATTCCAGCTCCGCAGTATTTTGCTGTTATCTTGGTGAGATGAGATTGCCATCAGGAAATAAAATTGAATTGGCTAGATATTTTCAGAATTACATGATCTCCTCAGGAGATACCAGCACGTATTTCACGAAGAACTAAACAAAATACGAGGATTGAAAGCCAAAGTTTATATTCATCCAGAGGCCACGCCAACATTTTATAGAAAAAGACCCGTGCCCTATTCACTACATGAGAAGGGAGAGACTGAATGTAGATGGTTAGAAGATTTGGGCATTATCAAGCCATGCAATTCGCAGAGTGGGCAACTCCCATTGAGCCTATCGTGAAGCCAGCCAAGACCGTATGAATATGTGGGGATCATAAATTAAGAGACACGAACAGGCAATTTACCATGGCTAATCCACCTAACCTACACATCTTTGGACACTAAGGGGCAATTTAGCATGGCCAATCCACCTAACCTACACATCTTTGGACACTGAGGGGCAATTTAGCATGGCCAATCCACCTAACCTACACATCTTTGGACACTAAGGGGCAATTTAGCATGGCCAATCCACCTAACCTGCACATATTTGGACACTAAGGGACAATTTAGCATGGCCAATCCACCTAACCTACACATCTTTGGACACTAAGGGGCAATTTAGCATGGCCAATCCACCTAACCTACACATCTTTGGACACTAAGGGGCAATTTAGCATGGCCAATCCACCTAACCTACACATCTTTGGACACGAAGGGGCAATTTAGCATGGCCAATCAGGTGGCAAAATTGGGCAGGTATCCCATGCCTAAAATTAAAAACCCTGTACACCAAGCTAGCTGGAGACGGAGCTGACGCTAAATTAGACTTGAGTCATCCGTGCCAGCAGCTGGAACTGGATGATGCATTCTGGGAGTTTGTCAGAGGAAAAGTCGGTGTGCCGGTGCAGCATGTAATGAAAAAGGCAAATGGGATGTTGGCATTTATTGCAAAGGGGCTGGAGTATAAGTAGAGAGGTGTTGTTGCAATTGTATAGGGTGTTGGTGAGGTGGACCTCAGTTGTGCCTTTGTCCTACATGGACCACCGTTGTGTGTGTTTGTCATACCTGGACACATCCCCTTCCAGTTTGGGTCCTCCCCTCGGCACCTAGTATAAAGGTGGCTGTCTCCTCCCCCTTGTTCAGTCCAGGTTGGTTACTTGTTGGGATCTGCTCCTGATTCTGTTGTGAATAAAAGCCTACACTTGTATTGGCACACCGGTAGCCTTTCGCCTTATTGATAGCGCATCAATTTTATTCACAACAGTTGACCAGCATGGAGCAGTTTCTAAAACCCGACAAGTTAGTATTAGACCCTCAAGAGGTCGGAGCCTCTGATAAATTCGATCATTGGTTGGACTGCTTCGAAGCATTCGTCGACACCGCTACGGCCATCGACACCGACGATGCTAAACTCCACGTGCTCCGCGCCCGGGTAAGCGAAGCTGTCTATGGAATCTTCCGGGGCGCTGCTACATACGCGGACGCTATCGAACTCCTAAAAGGGCAGTTCCGAAAGAGCCCTAACGTGGTTTACGCCAGACATCTCCTAACTACCCGCAAGCAGCAGCCAGGAGAATCGTGTGCCCAATTTCTGCGCGCCCTGCGGGTCCTAGCTCGAGCTTGTGGCTGTAAGGCTGTTACAGCAGCTCAGAACACGGAGGACCTGATCTGCGACGCCTACGTTGCGGGCATTGAGTCTACATACATCCGGCAGCGCCTGCTGGAACAAGATGACCTGGATCTCCGAAGAACAGCCACGATGGCTGAAACGTTAGAAGCGGCCTCTCACAATCTCGGGTCTTACCTTGCATCCCGTTCTACCGACAGCTCCACCGCGACGGCTGTTCCGGCGGGGCCCAAATGTTACTTTTGCGGCCTACCCAAGCACCCTCGGCGTCGCTGCCCGGCGAAGGATGCGATCTGCTCCGGATGCGGTAAGCTAGGCCACTTCGCTAAAGTCTGCCGGGCAAAGCCGCTTCCGAAGCTTCGTGGCGCCACGTGTGTTCCGCGGGCGCAGCCATCTTTGATGCAGGCGGTGGCTGCGCACGAATCTCCATCTTTGATGCGGTCACCGGAAGCGCGGGAATCGCCATCTTTGAGACTGGCATCAAGACGCGCTGAGCAGGAACTTTATCCGTGACGTCATCAGACGGCGACGAAGACGGATTCTTCCTGGATTCGACGGTGGCATCTATTTGTCTGGACCAGTTGCAGCCTCATCAACTCTCCAAGTCCATAATGGAGATCAAGGTAAATGGTCATGCAGAAAACTGCCTGTTTGACTGCGGGAGCACAGAGTGTTTTATACACCCTCGCACAGTGCGTCAATATGCCCTTCCCGTGCGACACTGGAGCCAGACCATCTCCATGGCCTCGAATTCCCACTCAGTGGAGGTCCTCGGGTGCTGCTTGGTGACGCTGACGGTACAGGGCACAGTCTACGAGCGTTTTCGGCTCCTCGTGCTGCCGCGACTCTGCGCAGCATTTCTGCTGGGGTTAGATTTCCTCAGCCATCATAGGAGCGTCACCCTGCAGTATGATGGCCCTTATCCCCCGCTCTCCGTCTGCAAGGCGCCGTTACTTAAGCAGCCCCCGCGCACCACCTGCAGTCTCTCGACCCTCAAGATCACCCCCCCCCCCCACTTATTTGATAACCTCACCCCGGATTGTAGGCCTATAGCCACCAAGAGTAGGCGCTATAGTGCGGATGACCGGGCCTTCATTCGGTCCAAGGTACAACGTTTGCTCCGGGAAGGGATTATCCAGGCCAGCACCAGTCCCTGGAGGGCGCAAGTGGTCGTAGTTAAATCGGGGGAGAAACACCGCATGGTGATTGACTACAGCCAGACCATAAACAGGTATACTCAACTAGATACGTATCCTCTTCCCCGTATCGCGGACATAGTCAACCGCATCGCGCACGATAGGGTTTTCTCGACGATCGATTTAAAATCGGCTTACCACCAGCTCCCTATCCGCTCGGAGGATCGCCCATATACTGCCTTTGAGGCGGACGGTCGCCTCTACCAGTTCCTCCGAGTCCCCTTTGGTGTCACCAATGGGGTCTCAGTCTTCCAGCGGGCCATGGATCAAATGGTGGACCAGCACGGGCTACGGGCCACTTTCCCGTATCTGGATAACGTCACCATCTGCGGCCATGACCTGCAGGATCATGATGCCAATCTACAAAAATTCCTTCGTACGGCCACTCTCCTGAACCTCACATATAATGAGGCGAAGTGTGTTTTCCGGACTCGCCGCCTCGCCATCCTTGGGTACGTGATAGAAAATGGTGTCCTTGGCCCCGACCCAGCCCGTATGCGTCCCCTTATGCAGCTTCCCCTCCCTACTACCCTCAAAGCACTGAGGAGATGCCTGGGCTTCCTCTCCTATTATGCCCAGTGGGTTCCCCGTTACGCGGATAAAGCCCGTCCGCTCCTAAAATCGACCTCTTTTCCCCTGGCGGAGGAGGCCCGTCGGGCCTTCGACGACATCAAAGCGGACATCGCGAAGGCCGCGATGCACGCTGTGGACGAATCCATCCCATTCCAAGTGGAATGTGATGCGTCTGACATTGCCCTAGCCGCCACCCTTAACCAGAGGGGCCGTCCGGTGGCCTTCTTTTCCCGGACCTTACAAGGCCCTGAGATTCGACACTCCTCGGTCGAGAAGGAGGCCCAGGCCATCGTGGAAGCCGTCCGGCACTGGCGCCATTATCTCGCGGGCCAACGATTCACCTTAATTACGGACCAGCGGTCAGTTGCCTTCCTGTTTAACACCAGGCAAAAGGGCAAGATTAAGAATGACAAGATCTTGCGGTGGAGGATTGAGCTCTCCACCTACAGATATGACATCATGTACCGGCCTGGGAAGCTCAATGAGCCCCCAGATGCCCTGTCCCGTGGATCATGTGCCAGCGCCCAACTAGACCAGCTACAGTCCCTCCATAACGACCTCTGTCACCCGGGTGTCACCAGACTTTTCCATTTTGTCAAGTCCCGTAACCTGCCCTTCTCCCTCGAGGAAGTCCGGACGATTACCAGGCAATGCAGGGTCTGCGCTGAGTGCAAACCGCAGTTCTACCGGCCAGGTAGGGCGCACCTTGTAAAGGCCACTCGCGCGTTTGAGCGCCTTAGCATTGATTTTAAAGGCCCCCTCCCCTCCTCTAACCGCAATGTTTATTTCCTGAATATCATTGATGAATACTCACGTTTCCCTTTTGCCTTCCCCTGCCCGGACATGACCACGGCTACAGTGATTCGGACCCTGAACAAGCTCTTCACCCTGTTTGGCTTCCCAGCCTATGTCCATAGCGATCGTGGGTCCTCTTTCATGAGTGACGAACTGAGGCAGTACCTGCTCGCCAAAGGCGTTGCCTCCAGCCGCACCACTAGCTATAACCCCAGGGGAAATGGTCAAGTAGAGCGGGAGAACGCAACCGTCTGGAAGGCCGTTCTATTAGCGCTACGGTCTAGGGACCTTCCAGTCAGCCGTTGGCAAGACGTCCTTCCGGACGCATTACATTCCATTAGGTCACTCTTGTGCACAGCGACCAATACGACCCCTCCGAGCGGATGTTTTCGTTTCCCAGGAAGTCCTCCTCGGGTACTTCGCTCCCGGATTGGCTGATGTCCCCGGGACCCGTCCTGCTTCGGAAGCATGTCCGGACCCATAAGGCAGATCCCTTGGTCGAGGAGGTCCAATTGCTCCACGCTAATCCTCAATACGCTTACGTAGCGTACCCTGATGGGCGGGAGGACACGGTTTCTGTCCGTGACTTGGCACCCGCGGGTGCCCCTGAGGTCACCACGTCCTTCCGCCACACGGTCCCCGGTGTTGTCCATTCGGAGACTGCTACGCCTCTTCCTCCCTCAGTCCCTGTCCCCAATGTAGTGCGCCCCGAGCCCGTGGCGGCCCCCCACCCCCCAGCTCCGGTTCCCACTGTTCCCCATACGCCACCAGGGCCACAGCCCATTCCTCTCGCCCCTATGTACAGCTCGCTTGAGTCGCCGGAGCCATCGCCACGCAGTACCCGACGACTGGACGGGACGACGGATCGGTCCGCTTCACACCACCCAGCGCCTTCTCTCGACGCTCACTGTACGGAGCCTGGGCCGACATCGCTCCCTGCTCGGACGACTCTGCGACCTGCACTACGACGATCGCGACGGCGGATCAAGCCACCGGTTCGTCTGGACTTGTGATATTGTTTCCGCTTCACCCCCGTGTTGTTTTTTTAAAGGAAGGGGTGAATGTGGTGGACCTCAGTTGTGCCTTTGTCCTATATGGACCACCGTTGTGTGTGCTTGTCATACCTGGACACATCCCCTTCCAGTTTGGTTCCTCCCCTCGGCACCTAGTATAAAGGTGGCTGTCTCCTCCCCCTTGTTCAGTCCAGGTTGGTTATTTGTTGGGATCTGCTCCTGATTCTGTTGTGAATAAAAGCCTACACTTGTGTTGGCACACCGGTAGTCTTTCGCCCTATTGATAGCGCATCAATTTTATTCACAACAGTTGACCAGCATGGAGCGCATCAGTTGGTGAGACCACATCTGGAGTATTGTGTCCGGTTTTAGTCCCCTTATTTGAGGAAAGATGCAGTGGCATTGGAGGCAGTTCAGAGGAGGTTCAGTAGATTGATTCTGGTCGATCGACGGGGCGAACTGGTACGATCGCAAGAGAGGTGGAAAACCGGCTTCATGCCCGGTTTCTACCCTCTCCTGATACTACCGGCACTGTGAAATCATGGAAGAAACCCTACAGTGCAGAAGGAGGCCATTCGGCCCATCGAGTCTGCACCGACCACAATCCCACCCAGGCCCTACCCCCACATATTTACCCGCTAATCCCTCTAACCTACGCATCCCAGGACTCTAAGGGGCAATTTTTAACCTGGCCAATCAACCTAACCCACACATCTTTGGACTGTGGGAGGAAACCGGAGCACCCGGAGGAAACCCACGCAGACACGAGGAGAATGTGCAAACTCCACACAGACAGTGACCCGAGCCGGGAATTGAACCTGGGATCCTGGAGCTGTGAAGCAGCAGTGCTAACCACTGTGCTACCGTGCCGCATGATCAGCCCGTGAAGGGCGTGGGGCTAATCATAGAATCATAGAATCCCTACAGTGCAGAGGGAGGCCATTTGGCCCATCAAGTCTGCACCAACCACAATCCCACCCAGGCCCTACCCCCATAACCCCACGCATTTGTCCTAGCTAGTCCCTCTGACACTAAGGGGCAATTTAGCACGGCCAATCCACCTAACCCGCACATCTTTGGACTGTGGGAGGAAACCGGAGCACCCGGAGGAAACCCACGCAGACACAGGGAGAACGAGGCCGGAATTGAACCCGGGTCCCTGGTGCTGTGAGGTAGCAGTGCTAATCACTGTGCCACCGTGCCGCCCAAAGTCATATCTCCCTGACTCTCAGGGCAAATTTTCCCGTTCTGCCCGCCACAGGAATCGGACCGGGCGAGGGGGGGGGGAGGGGGGGGGGGATGATTGAGGTATGTTGACCTCAGGTGGGATTTTCCGGTTTTGGCGGGAGCAGGGGAGTGTAATAAGTCCTCGGAGGCAGACGTCCCTTCAGCAAAATCCCTTTATTGACAAGTCTGACAACAGCATCCAGAGTGCTTTCAGTTTGCAGTCTACACTAGGAGTCCCAGAGGAACTGACACGCCTGGTTAAATGTCAACAAAATGATGGAGATTGTCATCGACTTCAGGAAGCGTAAAGGAGAACATGCCCCTGTCTACATCAACGGGGACAAAGTAGAAATGGTCGAGAGCTTCAAGTTTTTGGGTGTCCCGATCACCAACAACCTGTCCTGGCCCCCCCATGCCGACACTATAGTTAAGAAAGCCCCACCAACACCTCTACTTTCTCAGGAGACTAAGGAAATTTGTCATGTCCGCTACGACTCTCACCAACTTTTACAGATGCACCATAGAAAGCATTCTTTCTGGTTGTATCACAGCTTGGTTTGGCTCCTGCTCCGTCCAAGACCACAAGGAACTACAAAGGGTCATGAATGTAGCCCAATCCCTCACGCAAACCAACCTCCCATCCATTGACTCTGTCTACACTTCCCGCTGCCTCGGAAAAGCAGCCAGCACAACGAATGACCCCACACACCCCGGACATTCTCTCTTCCACCTTCTTCCGTTGGGAAAGTCTGAGGTCACGTACCAACCGACTCAAGAACAGCTTCTTCCCTGCTGGTGTTAGACTTTTGAATGGACCTACCTCGCATTAAGTTGATCTTTCTCTACACCCGAGCTATGACTGTAACACTACATTCCGCACTCTCTCCTTTCCTTCTCTATGAACGGTCTGCTTTGTCTGTATGGCGGCGCAGGAAACAATACTTTTCACTGTATCCCAATACATGTGACAATAATAAATCAAATAAATACAAAGCAAGAAGCTCCCTGATTGGTCCATCATAATCTAACCTCATTTGCCTGATCAAAGTCATTACAGGAAGCATGAACGGCAAACCCCACCCGAGGTGTCAGCATTCTCCCTTCTACCCTCTCAGTGTTAGCAATGCCATTCTGAGGCTGAGGGCGCGAGATTGGAGTTCATGGCCCGAGATTTGAAGCAAATCAGAGACATTTCAAAATGGTGGGCAGGCCTCTGCTCGCTGCAAGTCTTGGCCTCATTCCCACCAAATCCAATTTTCACTGGGAGGGGGGGATGGGGGTAGAGGGGGGGCGGCGGGGGGGGGGGGGGGGGGGGGGGGGGATGTGACTGACACAGGATGGAAACCCAAACTCAACATGGCCATTTCCACCATCACCAAAGGCCTTAATCTGCATTTTGGGATTCCGAAACGCATGGAGCAGATCGGGATACTCGGAAAGGGTGGATATGATCCGGGAGAGTGTTCTGGCACATCCCAAAAACAGACTATCCTTTTTAAAATCTGTCTACAGCAGGCGCCTTTTGCTGCGCACACCGGCATTTATTGCCCACCTCTAACTACCTCTTGAGTAGGTGGTGGTGAGCCGCCTTCTTCAACCGCTGCAATCTCTGTGGTGTAGGTACACCTACTGTGCTGTTAGGGAGGGAGTTCCAAGAGTGTCATTGGACATCAGTCAGTCCATGTGGTGTAGGTACACCCACAGTGCTGTTAGGGAGGGAGTTCCAGGATTGTTATTGGACATCAGTCAGTCCATGTGGTGTAGGTACACCCACAGTGCTGTTAGGGACGGAGTTCCAGGATTGTTATTGGACATCAGTCAGTCCATGTGGTGTAGGTACACCCACAGTGCTGTTAGGGAGGGAGTTCCAGGATTGTTATTGGACATCAGTCTGTCCCTGTGGTGTAGGTACATCCACAGTGCTGTTAGGGAGGGAGTTCCAGGATTGTTATTGGACATCAGTCAGTCCATGTGGTGTAGGTACACCCACAGTGCTGTTAGGGAGGGAGTTCCAGGATTGTTATTGGACATCAGTCTGTCCCTGTGGTGAAGGTACATCCACAGTGCTGTTAGGGAGGGAGTTCCAGGATTGTTATTGGACATCAGTCAGTCCCTGTGGTGTAGGTACATCCACAGTGCTGTTATGGAGGGAGTTCCAGGATTGTTATTGGACATCAGTCAGTCCATGTGGTGTAGGTACACCCACAGTGCTGTTAGGGAGGGAGTTCCAGGATTGTTATTGGACATCAGTCTGTCCCTGTGGTGTAGGTACATCCACAGTGCTGTTAGGGAGGGAGTTCCAGGATTGTTATTGGACATCAGTCAGTCCATGTGGTGTAGGTACACCCACAGTGCTGTTAGGGAGGGAGTTCCAGGATTGTTATTGGACATCAGTCTGTCCCTGTGGTGAAGGTACATCCACAGTGCTGTTAGGGAGGGAGTTCCAGGATTGTTATTGGACATCGGTCAGTCCCTGTGGTGTAGGTACATCCACAGTGCTGTTATGGAGGGAGTTCCAGGATTGTTATTGGACATCAGTCAGTCCATGTGGTGTAGGTACACCCACAGTGCTGTTAGGGAGGGAGTTCCAGGATTGTTATTGGACATCAGTCAGTCCATGTGGTGTGGGTACACCCACAGTGCTGTTAGGGAGGGAGTTCCAGGAATGTTATTGGACATCAGTCAGTCCATGTGGTGTAGGTACACCCATAGTGCTGCTAGGGAGGGAGTTCCAGGATTGTTATTGGACATCAGTCGGTCCATGTGGTGTAGGTACACCCACAGTGCTGTTAGGGAGGGAGTTCCAGGATTGTTATTGGACATCAGTCAGTCCATGTGGTGTAGGTACACCCACAGTGCTGTTAGGGAGGGAGTTCCAGGATTGTTATTGGACATCAGTCAGTCCATGTGGTGTAGGTACACCCACAGTGCTGTTAGGGAGGGTGTTCCAGGATTGTTATTGGACATCAGTCAGTCCATGTGGTGTAGGCACACCCACAGTGCTGTGAGGGAGGGAGTTCCAGGACTTTGACCCAGCGACTGTGAAGGAACGGTGATATATTTCCGAGTCAGGGTGGGCACAGGAAGAAGTCTCACAACACCAGGTTAAAGTCGAACAGGTTTATTTGGAATCACGAGCTTTCAGAGCGCTGCTCCTTCATCAGGTGAGTGGAGAGGTAGGTTTCACAAACACGGGATATATAGACAGAGACACAATTACAAGATAATGGTTGGAATGCAAGTCTTTCCAGGGAATCAAGTCTTTACAGGTACAGACAGTGTGAGTGGAGAGAGGGTTAATCACAGGTTACAGAGGTGTGAATTGTCTCAATCCAGGACAGTTAGTAGGATTTTGCAAACCCTGGCCAATGCCGGCATCCCCAATTCAAGTCAGGATGGTGAGTAACTGTGAGGGGGACTTGTAGGTGGTGGTACCCCCAGATATCTGCTGCCCTTGTCCTTGTAGATGGTTGTGGATTTGGAAGGTGCTGTTTGAGGAGCCTTGGTGAGTTTCTGTTGAGCCGGCAATTGGCCGGGTTGGATTTGTCCTGCTTTTTGTGTTCAGGACATACCTGGCAAGCTTACCACATTGTCGGGGAGATGCCGGTGTTGTAGCTGTACTGGAAGAGGTTCGTCACAATCACCTTGCTGCTTATGGGATCTTGCTGTGTGCAAATTGGCTGCTGCATTGCGACAGAGACTCCACTTCATTGGCTGCCGAGCTCATTTGGATCTCGTGCGGGGGTTAAAGGCGCTATGTTTGCTGTTTGTAAGATTTGACTGCAAGTTTGGGATGTCAGTGAGAATTTATCCATTAATTCTGATCTATTTTTGAATTTGTGCTGTTCTCTCTCTGTCCCCACAGCCCTGTTATTCTTTCCTTTTTGTTCTGCGGGCCATCGGGAATGAGGTCAGAGTGTGGGGCCAGCCCCAGCTCCCGAGGGAAAGTGCAGATCATGACCCCCTCCACCGGGATACAACAGGGAAGAGACTGCAGCTGAGTCGGAAGTCCCAGCATCCTGGGTTGTCAACACCGAGACCTCCCACTCAGAGGCAGCAGACTTCCGAGGCTTCGGGGCAAAGGGAGGCAGCGTGACACCAAGTTTGACCCGCTACGCCCGTAACAACCAGAGAGACATCAGCATGTGGAAGGTCTTTCTGTGCTGGGTCCCACGGCCGAAACCGGGGTGCACTTATTCACTCACAGCTGGGTTTGCAGCCCTCAGGCCACCCAGAAGTTGTTTGGTGCTCTCGCTATCATCAGGAATATTCAGACAACCCGTGATAACACACACTGGACTCACACTCCGCCAGAGACCCCACCCAAACTTTGTCGACCCTGTGGAATCGGACGGAGCGATGGCCAGGAATTAGAAACCAGAATCAGGAGGAGGCCATTCGGCCCTTCGATCCTGCTTCACCATTCATTATGATCATGGCTGATTATCAAATTCAATATCCTGATCCCCACTTCCCCCCCATATCCCTTTAGCCCCAAGAGCTGCCCAAGAACTATATATATATATATGCAGTAAATGGCAGAACCCTTAGGAGTATTGATAAGCAGAGGGATCTGGGTGTACAGGTACACAGGTCACTGAAAGTGGCATCGCAGGTGGAGAAGGTAGTCAAGAAGGTATATGGCATGCTTGCCTTCATCGGCCGGGACATTGAGTTTAAAAATTGGCAAGTCATGTTGCAGCTTTACAGAACCTTAGTTAGGCCGCACATGGAATATAGTGTTCAATTCTGGTCGCCACACTACCAGAAGGATGTGGAGGCTTTGGAGAGGGTACAGAAAAGATTTACCAGGATGTTTCCTGGTATGGAGGGCGATAGTGACTTTTAAGGGGCGTCTTGACAAATATATGAATAGGATGTGAATAGAGGGACATGGTCCCCGGAAGGGTGGGGTGTTTTAGTTCAGTCGGGCAGCATGGTCGGTGCAGGCTTGGAGGGCCAAAGGGCCTGTTCCTGTGCTGTAATTTTCTTTGTTCTTAATTTCTTCTTGAATTTGGAGAGACAAGGGGGACTCTCCAACCAATCTAAGTTTAAGTTTTAAAGCTGATTCATTAGCATCACAAGTAGGCTTACATTAACACTGTAATGAAGTTACTGCGAAAATCCCCTAGTCGCCACACTCCTGTTCGGGTACACCGAGGGAGAACTTAGCACGGCCCAATGCACCCTAACCAGCACGTCTTTTGGACTGTGGCAGGAAACCGGAGCACTCAGAGGAAACCCACGCAGACACGGGGAGAATGTGCAAATTCCACACAGACAGTGACCCGAGCCGGGAATCGAACCCGGGTCCCTGGAGCTGTGGGGCAGCAGCGCTAACCACTGTATCTGCATTTGGAGTATTGCGTGCAGTTCTGGTCACCACACTACCAGAAGGACGTGGGAGCTTTGGAGAGAGTGCAGAGAAGGTTCACCAGGATGTTTCCTGGTCTCGAGGGTGTTGGCTATGAGGAGAGGTTGAATAAACTAGGATTGTTTTCACTGGAAAGACGGAGGCTGAGGGGAGACCTGGTCTACAAAATGATGAGAGGCACAGACAGGGTGGATAGTCAGAGGCTTTTTCCTCAGGGTGGAAGTGTCAATTACAAGGGGCACAGGTTCAAGGTGAGGGGGGAAAGTTTAAGGGAGATGTGCGGGGGAAGTTTTTCATGCAGAGAGTGGTGGGTGCCTGGAACGCACTGCCAGAGGAGGTGGTGGAAGAGGCACATTAGCAACATTTAAGAGGCATCTGGATGGGGACATGAATAGGGAGAGAATAGAGGGATACGGACCGGGTAAGGACAGGAGGTTTTTTCAGTTTAGTTTGGGCATCATGATCGGCACGGGCTTGGAGGGGCCGAAGGGCCTGTTCCTGTACTGTACTTTTCCCTGTTCCTTCTTTTTATTTGGAATGATCATCCAAGCATACTTTTTTTCCAATTCTTTCCCATTGCTGAACTGAGAATCTTGACTCCTGTTGCATGAACGCAGAATGTCCCCTTGTTCCTTGGCCAATAGAACATTCCGGATATGCGAGGCTCGGCACTGAAAAGTGTCGGATTATTTAACTGTTCAAGAGTGTCGCAGCTGTCCACATTCGACATGTACCCTCTCCTGAGGCAGGGGAGGGTCACTGGCGAGGGATCAGGAGGGGATGCTTGGCGTCCAGCGCAAGCCAGGCCGGAGTGCAGGATTCCTGCATCTTAATTGGTCAGGAGGCGTCAGGAACTTGGCTCTCATTTGCTCCGCCTTCTACAACACAGCCCATCCCAAAACAGAAACATCTGCTCAGGAACAGGATTACAATTGGCAGAAGTGCATCCTGGCTCACTTCCAATGCTAGTTAGCCTGGAGGAGAACTGAACTGTTTAAACAAGGTGAATGTCACATCATTGGAAGCAACTATTCCACAGATTGAAGAACAGAGAGGAACAGATAAAATTCCTCATCTTTGCTCATGGCTCTCAGCTTTTTATTAACCACACATGGCGAGTCTGGATAGCCAACACTAGATGGTGCAGAGATCCTTCAATCCCACACTCCGACGCCTGTTCAGGTACACTGAGGGGGAATTTAACATGGCCAATCCAGCTAACCTGCACATCTTTGGACACTAAGGGACAATTTAGCATGGCCAATCCAGCTAACCTGCACATCTTTGGACACTAAGGGACAATTTAGCATGGCCAATCCAGCTAACCTGCACATCTTTGGACACTAAGGGGCAATTTAGCATGGCCAATCCAGCTAACCTGCACATCTTTGGACACTAAGGGGCAATTTAGCATGGCCAATCCAGCTAACCTGCACATCTTTGGACACTAAGGGGCAATTTAGCATGGCCAATCCAGCTAACCTGCACATCTTTGGACACTAAGGGGCAATTTAGCATGGCCAATCCAGCTAACCTGCACATCTTTGGACACTAAGGGGCAATTTAGCATGGCCAATCCACCTAACCTGCACATCTTTGAACAATAACGGGCAATTTAGCATGGCCAATCCACCTAACCTGCACATCTTTGGACACTAAGGGGCAATTTAGCATGGCCAATCCAGCTAACCTGCACATCTTTGGACACTAAGGGGCAATTTAGCATGGCCAATCCAGCTAACCTGCACATCTTTGGACACTAAGGGGCAATTTAGCATGGCCAATCCAGCTAACCTGCACATCTTTGGACACTAAGGGGCAATTTAGCATGGCCAATCCAGCTAACCTGCACATCTTTGGACACTAAGGGGCAATTTAGCATGGCCAATCCACCTAACCTGCACATCTTTGAACAATAACGGGCAATTTAGCATGGCCAATCCACCTAACCTGCACATCTTTGGACACTAAGGGGCAATTTAGCATGGCCAATCCAGCTAACCTGCACATCTTTGGACACTAAGGGGCAATTTAGCATGGCCAATCCAGCTAACCTGCACATCTTTGGACACTAAGGGGCAATTTAGCATGGCCAATCCAGCTAACCTGCACATCTTTGGACACTAAGGGGCAATTTAGCATGGCCAATCCAGCTAACCTGCACATCTTTGGACACTAAGGGGCAATTTAGCATGGCCAATCCACCTAACCCACACATCTTTGGACACTAAGGTGCAATTTAGCATGGCCAATCCAGCTAACCTGCACATCTTTGGACACTAAGGGGCAATTTAGCATGGCCAATCCAGCTAACCTGCACATCTTTGGACACTAAGGGGCAATTTAGCATGGCCAATCCACCTAACCTGCACATCTTTGAACAATAAGGGGCAATTTAACATGGCCAATCCACCTAACCCACACATCTTTGGACACTAAGGGGCAATTTAGCATGGCCAATCCACCTAACCTGCACATCTTTGAACAATAAGGGGCAATTTAACATGGCCAATCCACCTAACCTACACATCTTTGGACACTAAGGGGCAATTTAGCATGGCCAATCCACCTAACCTGCACATCTTTGAACAATAAGGGGCAATTTAACATGGCCAATCCACCTAACCCACACATCTTTGGACACTAAGGGACAATTTAGCATGGCTAATCCACCTAACCTACACATCTTTGGACACTGACGGGCAATTTAGCATGGCCAATCCACCTAACCTGCACATCTTTGGACACTGACGGGCAATTTAGCATGGCCAATCCACCTAACCTACACATCTTTGGACACTAAGGGGCAATTTAGCATGGCCAATCCACCTAACCTGCACATCTTTGGACTGTGGGAGAAAACCGGAGCACCCGGAAGGAACCCACACAGAAACGGGGAGAATGTGCAGACTCCACACGGACAGTGACCCAAGCCGGGAATCAAACCCGAGTCCCTGGCGCTGCGAGGCAGCTGTGCTGACCACTATGTCGACCCACTGAATTAATGGGAAGCAGAAGATGTGGTGTGGAGATGCCGGTGTTGGACTGGGGTAAACACAGTAAGGAGTCTCACAACACCAGGTTAAAGTCCAACAGGTTTATTTGGTAGCAAACGCCACTAGCTTTCGGAGCGCTGCTCCTTCATCAGGTGGAGTGGGAGGTCTGCTCATAAACAGCAAACAGGGTATATAAAGACACAAACTCAAGTTACATGAATAATGATTGGAATGTGAGTCTTTACAGCTAATCAAGTCTTAAAGATACTGATAATGTGAGTGGAGGGAGCATTAAGCACAGGTTAAAGAGATGTGTATTGTCTCCAGACAGGACAGCCAATGAGACTTTGCAAGTCCAGACAAGCTGTGGGGGTTACTGATAGTGTGACATGAACCCAAGATCCCGGTTGAGGCCATCCTCATGTGTGCGGAACTTAGCTATCAGTCTCTGCTCAGCGACTCTGCGCTGTCGTGTGTCGTGAAGGCCGCCTTGGAGAACGCTTACCCGAAGATCAGAGGCCGAATGCCCGTGACCGCTGAAGTGTTCCCCAACAGGAAGAGAACAGTCTTGCCTGGTGATTGTCGAGCGGTGTTCATTCATCCGTTGTCGCAGCGTCTGATGGTTTCCCCAATGTACCATGCCTCTAATGCTCCCTCCACTCACATACCTTTAAGACTTGATGAGCTGTAAAGACTCGCATTCCAATCATTATTCATTGTTCTGTAAATTGAGTTTGTGTCTTTATATGCCCTGTTTATGAGCAGATCTCCCACTCATCTGACAAAGGAGCAGCGCTCCGAAAGCTAGTGGCGTTTGCTACCAAATAAACCTGTTGGACTTTAACCTGGTGTTGTTAGACTCCTTACTTAGCAGAAGATATGACAGGGAAGGTGGCCACATTGTTGCGGTGCCTGCCATATTCAGTTGGTCCACTAGATGGAGCACTTTGCTGTATTGAAGGGAGAGCAGTTTCCATGGCTCGGGGGCCTCCTGGCTCAGGTTGAGAGAGGCGTTGACAGAGGCAGCATCCCGGGCAAACGGCTGCCACCAACACAGCAGCTCCAGCCGCCCAGTCCGGGCAAGCCTGGGCTTTCATTCCCCCATCCCGTGGCCATGTCACCAGAGCGCGAGTGACGACGGCACCCCGAACCTTACATTTAAACTCACTGGGCGGGACCTCCCGGCCGCCCTCGCCCCGAAACCGGAAAATCCCGCCTGAGGTCAACGGAAAAGCCCACGATCCGCCCCTCGCCCGCTCCAATTCCCACGCTGTGGGCGGGATGGGAAAATTCCCGAGTTTTTGAGGAGTGTATCAGCCAGAATGACCACTTTTGCTCCTTGTCCAGTTTCTCCTTTGGGAAGGGCAGGTGAGGACAGGACAAGCGACAACCACGTGAAAATATCGCCTGCGGGCGTCCCCCCCCCCCTCCTGCAATTCGGGCCGCAACTGAAAGTTGGCCACTTGAGGGCACCCCCGTGCAGGTTTCCCCTGAACCAGAGGCAGGGTTGGAGAGAAGGAAGCTGGCACAAATTGCTTTGGTCACAGTGGGCTGAAGGAAGATTCCTTCCCTACATATTTAGCTTTCCTCTCTCTGTTCTGGCTGTGGATCCTGTGAGCGGATGGCAGTTTGAGCTGGTGCAGACACCCCCTCAGGTTCCCGGAGAGCCTGGCGCACCCTCATGTCAGCTCCTCAGGTGGCTGTGTCCCTGGGCGAGGAAGGATTGCTTTCCCTTTGCACTGTCTGACGGCACAGGAGCTCACTTGTACGCAGCAAGCTCCCACAGGCATGGCCGGAAAATCCGTCCTCTTCTTTTTGGGATGTTGATTGAGGGACAGCGATTCGAAACATTGCCCCCCCCCTCGCCCTGGCCAGGTTTCTTCCTATCCGGAAAAGGGGGTAGCAAGGCTCCCCTGCAAAGCCGCACTCGTGGCAATGCGGCTTTCCCTCAGAACTGCACTGTCAGTCTCTGAGTCAGGGGGAGCTGAGTTACAGCTCACAGGATTCTCAGGAGCTCTGAGGTAAGGTGCAGAGAAATGTCCCATCCCCTGGGATCCACTCTGGATCCCTCCCCCGGGATCCACAAGATCCTTGATGCGCTATCAATAAGGCGAAAGACTGTGTGCCAATACAAGTGTAGGCTTTTATTCACAACAGAATCAGGAGCACATCCCAACAAATAACCAACCTGGACTGAACAAGGGGGAGGAGACAGCCACCTTTATACCGAGGGGAGGAACCAAACTGGAAGGGGATGTGTCCAGGTATGACAAGCACACACAACGGTGGTCCATATAGGACAAAGGCACAACTGAGGTCCACCACATTCACCCCTTCCTTTTAAAAAAACAACACGGGGGTGAAGCGGAAACAATATTACAAGTCCAGACGAACCGGTGGCTTGATCCGCCGTCGCGATCGTCGTAGTGCAGGTCGCAGAGTCGTCCGAGCAGGGAGCGATGTCGGCCCAGGCTCCGTACAGTGAGCGTCGAGAGAAGGCGCTGGGTGGTGTGAAGCGGACCGATCCGTCGCCCGTCCAGTCGTCGGGTACTGCGTGGCGACGGCTCCGGCGACTCAAGCGAGCTGTACATAGGGGCGAGAGGACTGAGCAGTGGCCCTGGTGGCGTATGGGGAACAGTGGGAACCGGAGCTGGGGGGTGGGGGGCCGCAACAGGCTCTGGGCGCACTACATTGGAGACAGGGACTGAGGGAGGAAGAGGCGTAGCAGTCTCCGAGTGGACAACACCGGGGACCGTGTGGCGGAAGGACGTGGTGACCTCAGGGGCACCCGCGGGTGCCAAGTCACGGACAGAAACCGTGTCCTCCCGCCCATCAGGGTACGCTACGTAAGCGTATTGAGGATTAGCGTGGAGCAATTGGACCTCCTCGACCAAGGGATCTGCCTTATGGGTCCAGACATGCTTCCGAAGCAGGACGGGCCCCGGGGACATCAGCCAATCCGGGAGCGAAGTACCCGAGGAGGACTTCCTGGGAAATGAAAACATCCGCTTGTGAGGGGTCGTATTGGTCGCTGTGCACAAGAGTGACCTAATGGAATGTAATGCGTCCGGGAGGACGTCTTGCCAACGGCTGACTGGAAGGCCCCTAGACCGTAACGCTAATAGAATGGCCTTCCAGACGGTTGCGTTCTCCCGCTCTACTTGACCATTTCCCCTGGGGTTATAGCTAGTGGTGCGGCTGGAGGCAACGCCTTTGGCGAGCAGGTACTGCCTCAGCTCGTCACTCATGAAAGAGGACCCACGATCGCTATGGACATAGGCTGGGAAGCCGAACAGGGTGAAGAGCTTGTTCAGGGTCCGAATCACTGTAGTCGTGGTCATGTCCGAGCAGGGGAAGGCAAAAGGGAAACGTGAGTATTCATCAATGATATTCAGGAAATAAACATTGCGGTTAGAGGAGGGGAGGGGGCCTTTAAAACCAATGCTAAGTCGCTCAACCGCGCGAGTGGCCTGTACAAGGTGCGCCCTACCTGGCCGGTAGAACTGCGGTTTGCACTCAGCGCAGACCCTGCATTGCCTGGTAATCGTCCAGACTTTCTCAAGGGAGTAGGGCAGGTTACGGGACTTGACAAAATGGAAAAATCTGGTGACACCCGGGTGACAGAGGTCGTTATGGAGGGACTGTAGCTGGTCTAGTTGGGCGCTGGCACATGATCCACGGGACAGGGCGTCTGGGGGCTCATTGAGCTTCCCGGGCCGGTACATGATGTCGTATCTGTAGGTGGAGAGCTCAATCCTCCACCGCAAGATCTTGTCATTCTTAATCTTGCCCTTTTGCCTGGTGTTAAACAGGAAGGCAACTGACCGCTGGTCGGTAATTAAGGTGAATCGTTGGCCCGCGAGATAATGGCGCCAGTGCCGGACGGCTTCCACGATGGCCTGGGCCTCCTTCTCGACCGAGGAGTGTCGAATCTCAGGGCCTTGTAAGGTCCGGGAAAAGAAGGCCACCGGACGGCCCCTCTGGTTAAGGGTGGCAGCTAGGGCAAAGTCAGACGCATCACTTTCCACTTGGAATGGGATGGATTCGTCCACAGCGTGCATCGCGGCCTTCGCGATGTCCGCTTTGATGTCGTCGAAGGCCAGACGGGCCTCCTCCGCCAGGGGAAAAGAGGTCGATTTTAGGAGCGGACGGGCTTTATCCGCGTAACGGGGAACCCACTGGGCATAATAGGAGAGGAAGCCCAGGCATCTCCTCAGTGCTTTGAGGGTTGTAGGGAGGGGAAGCTGCATAAGGGGATGCATACGGGCTGGGTTGGGGCCAAGGACACCATTTTCTATCACGCACCCAAGGATGGCGAGGCGGCGAGTCCGGAAAACACACTTCGCCTCATTATATGTGAGGTTCAGGAGAGTGGCCGTACGAAGGAATTTTTGTAGATAGGCATCATGATCCTGCAGGTCATGGCCGCAGATGGTGACGTTATCCAGATACGGGAAAGTGGCCCGTAGCCCGTGCTGGTCCACCATTTGATCCATGGCCCGCTGGAAGACTGAGACCCCTTTGGTGACACCAAAGGGGACTCGGAGGAACTGGTAGAGGCGACCGTCCGCCTCAAAGGCAGTATATGGGCCATCCTCCGAGCGGATAGGGAGCTGGTGGTAAGCCGATTTTAAATCGATCGTCGAGAAAAGCCTATCATGCGCGATGCGGTTGACTATGTCCGCGATGCGGGGAAGAGGATACGTATCCAGTTGGGTATACCTGTTTATGGTCTGGCTGTAGTCGATCACCATGTGGTGTTTCCCCCGCAATTTAACTACGACCACTTGCGCCCTCCAGGGACTGGTGCTGGCCTGGATAATCCCTTCCCGGAGCAAACGTTGTACCTCGGACCGAATGAAGGCCCGGTCATCCGCACTAGAGCGCCTACTCTTGGTGGCTATAGGCCTACAATCCGGGGTGAGGTTATCAAAAAAGGGGGGGGGGGTGATCTTGAGGGTCGAGAGACTGCAGGTGGTGCGCGAGGGGCGCTGCAGTGACGGTGCCTTGCAGACAGAGAGCGGGGGATAAGGGCCATCATACTGCAGGGTGACGCTCCTATGATGGGTGAGGAAATCTAACCCCAGCAGTACAGCTGCGCAGAGTCGCGGCAGCACGAGGAGCCGAAAACGCTCGTAGACTGTGCCCTGTACCGTCAGCGTCACCAAGCAGCACCCGAGGACCTCCACTGAGTGGGAATTCGAGGCCATGGAGATGGTCTGGCTCCAGGGTCGCACGGGAAGGGCATATTGACGCACTGTGCGAGGGTGTATAAAACTTTCTGTGCTCCCACAGTCAAACAGGCAGTTTTCTGCATGACCATTTACCTTGATCTCCATTATTGACTTGGAGAGTTGATGAGGCTGCGACTGGTCCAGGCAAATCGATGCCACCGTCGAATCCAGGAAGAATCCGTCTTCGTCGCCGTCTGATGACGTCACGGATAAAGCTTCCTGCTCAGCGCGTCTTGATGCCAGTCTCAAAGATGGCGATTCCCGCGCTTCCGGTGACCGCATCAAAGATGGCGATTCCCGCACTTCCGGTGACCGCATTAAAGATGGCGATTCGCGCGCAGCCGCCGCCTGCATTAAAGATGGCTGCGCACGCGGAACACACGTGACGCCACGAAGCTTCGGAAGCGGCTTTGCCCGGCAGACTTTAGCGAAGTGGCCTAGCTTACCGCATCTGGAGCAAATCGCATCCTTCGCCGGGCAGCGACGCCGAGGGTGCTTGGGTAGGCCGCAAAAGTAACATTTGGGCCCTGCCGGAACAGCCGTCACGGTGGAGCTGTCGGTAGAACGGGATGCAAGGTAAGACCCGAGATTGTGAGAGGCCGCTTCTAACGTTTCAGCCATCGTGGCTGTTCTTCGGAGATCTGGGTCATCTTGTTCCAGCAGGTGCTGCCGGATGTATGTCGACTCAATGCCCGCAACGTAGGCGTCACGGATCAGGTCGTCCGTGTTCTGAGCTGCTGTAACAGCCTTACAGCCACAAGCTCGAGCTAGGACCCGCAGGGCGCGCAGAAATTGGGCGCACGATTCTCCTGGCTGCTGCTTGCGGGTAGTTAGGAGATGTCTGGCGTAAACCACGTTAGGGCTCTTTCGGAACTGCCCTTTTCGGAGTTCGATAGCGTCCGCGTATGTAGCAGCGTCCCGGAAGATTCCATAGACAGCTTCGCTTACCCGGGCGCGGATCACGTGGAGTTTAGCAGCGTCGGTGTCGATGGCCGTAGCGGTGTCGACGAATGCTTCGAAGCAGTCCAGCCAATGATCGAATTTATCAGAAGCTCCGACCTCTTGAGGGTCTAATGCTAACTTGTCGGGTTTTAGAAACTGCTCCATGCTGGTCAACTGTTGTGAATAAAATTGATGCGCTATCAATAAGGCGAAAGACTACCGGTGTGCCAATACAAGTGTAGGCTTTTATTCACAACAGAATCAGGAGCAGATCCCAACAAGTAACCGACCTGGACTGAACAAGGGGGAGGAGACAGCCACCTTTATACTAGGTGCCGAGGGGAGGACCCAAACTGGAAGGGGATGTGTCCAGGTATGACAAACACACACAACGGTGGTCCATATAGGACAAAGGCACAACTGAGGTCCACCACAATCCTCACCTCGGATCCAATCCCAATCCACTCCATAGAACATAGAACATAGAACATTACAGTGCAGTACAGGCCCTTCGGCCCTCGATGTTGCGCCGACCAGTGGTACCAATCTAAAGCCCCTCTAATCTACACTATTCCAATATCATCCATATGTTTATCCAATAACCATTTGAATGCTCTTAATGTTGACGAGTCCACTACTGCTGCAGGCAGGGCATTCCACGCCCTTACTACTCTCTGAGTAAAGAACCTACCTCTAACATCTGTCCTATATCTATCACCCCTTAATTTAAAGCTATGTCCCCTCGTGCTAGCCATCACCATCCGCGGAAAAAGGCTCTCACTATCCACCCTATCTAATCCTCTGATCATCTTGTATGCCTCTATTAAGTCACCTCTTAACCTTCTTCTCTCTAACGAAAACAACCTCAAGCCCCTCAGCCTTTCCTCATACGATTTTCCCACCATACCAGGCAACATCCTGGTAAATCTCCTCTGCACCCTTTCCAACACTTCCACATCCTTCCTATAATGCGGTGACCAGAACTGTACGCAATACTCCAAGTGCGGCCGCACCAGAGTTTTGTACAGTTGCAGCATGACCTCCTGGCTCCGAAACTCAATCCCTCTACCAATAAAAGCTAACACACCGTACGCCTTCTTAACAACCCTATCAACCTGGGTGCCAACTTTCAGGGATCTATGCACATGGACACCCAGATCCCTCTGTTCACCCACACTACCAAGTATCTTACCATTAGCCCAGTACTCTGTATTCCTGTTACTCCTTCCAAAGTGAATCACCTCACACTTTTCCGCATTGAACTCCATTTGCCACCTCTCAGCCCAGCTCTGCAGCTTATCTATGTCCCTCTGTAACCTGCCACTTCCCTCCGCACTGTCTACAACTCCACCGACTTTAGTGTCATCCGCAAATTTACTAACCCATCCTTCTACGCCCTCATCCAGGTCATTAATAAAAATGACAAACAGCAGTGGCCCCAAAACAGATCCTTGCGGTACACCACTAGTAACTGAACTCCAGGATGAATATTTCCCATCAACCACCACCCTCTGTTTTCTTACAGCCAGCCAATTCCTGATCCAAACCACTAAATCACCCTCAAGGGATCCACAAGATCCTCGCCTCAGATCCAATCCGAACCCACACCTGGCATCCACAAGATCCTCGCCTCAGATCCAATCCCAACCGACTCCTAGGATCCACAAGATCCTCACCTCAGATCCAATCACAACCCACTCCTGGGATCCACAAGACCCCACTTCAGATCCAATCCCAACTGACTCCTTGGATCCACAAGATCCTCACCTCAGATCCAACTCCAACCCACTCCTGGGATCCACAATATCCCCACCTCGGATCCAATCCCAACCCACTCCTGGGATCCACAAGATCCTCACCTCAGATCCAATCCCAACTCACTCCTGGGATCCACAAGATCCTCACCTCGGATCCAATCCCAACCCACCCCTGGGATCCAATCCACAATATCCTCACATTGAATCCAATCCCGACCCCAATTCTGGGATCCACAAAATCCTCACATTGGATCCAATCCCCCCATCCACTGGAAGGATCCACAAGATCTCCACATTGGATCCAACCCATACCCCAACCCTGGGATCCACCGGGATCCTCACATGGATCCAATCCTGACTAATCCCCTGGGATCCACACGATCCTCACATTGGATCCACTCCTGACTTCACCACAGAGTGGATTGGCATGGCCGATCCACCTAACCCGCACATCTTTGGACTGTGGGAGGAAACCGGAGCGCCCGGAGGAAACCCACGCAGACACGGGGAGAATGTGCAGACTCCACACAGACAGTGACCCAAGCCGGGAATCGAACCCGGGTCCCTGGTGCCGTGAGACAGCAGCGCTAACCACTGTGCCACCGCACTGATGTGCTGGGCTCCTCCATCATTGAGGACGGGAATATTTGTGGAGCCTCCTCCTCCAGTGAGGTGTTTAATTGTCCTCCACTTTGATGTCTGGATGTGGCAGGACTGCAGAGTTTAAATCTGATCCACTGATTGTGGGATCGCTGAGTTCTGTCTAACACACACTGCTTCCTCTGTCCAGCATCCATATACGCTTTCCAAACCTGTGACCTCTTCCATCTAGAAGGACAAGGGCAGCAGATACCTGGGAACACCACCACCTGGAGTTTCCCCTCCAAGCCACTCACCATCCTGACTTGGAAATATATCACCGTTCCTTCACTGTCGCTGGGTCAAGATCCTGGAACTCCCACCCTAACAGCACTGTGGATGTACCTACACCACATGGACTGACTGACTGTCCAATAACAATCCTGGAACTCCCTCCCTAACAGCATTGTGGGTGTACTTACACCACATGGACTGACTGATGTCCAATAACAATCCTGGAATTCCCTCCCTAACAGCACTGTGGGTGTACCTACACCACATGGACTGACTGATGTCCAATAACAATCCTGGATTTCCCTCCCTAACAGCACTGTGGGTGTATCTACACCACATGGACTGACTGATGTCCAATAACAATCCTGGAACTCCCTCCCTAACAGCACTGTGGGTGTACCTACATCACATTGAAAAAGACAATGTTGTCGAGGAGAATACTGAGATACAGGCTATTAGACTAGACGGGATTGAGGTTCATAAGGAGGAGGTGTTTTTGCAATTCTGGAAAGGGTAAAAATAGATAAGTCCCCTGGGCTGGATGGGATTTATCCTAGGACTCTCAAGGAAGGGCCGTGGATGTTGTCTATATGGACTTTAGTAAAGCATTTGACAAAGTCCCTCATGGTAGGCTAGTGAAAAAGGTTGTATCCCATGGGATAAAGGGGGAGGTGGCTAGATGGGTGGAGAACTGGCTTGGTCATAGAAGACAGAGGGTGGTAGTGGAAGGGTCTTTTTCCGGCTGGAGGCCTGTGACTAGTGGTGTACCGCAGGGCTCTGTATTGGGACCTCTGCTGTTTGTGATTTATATAAATGATCTGGAAGAAGGAGTAACTGGGGTGATCAGTAAGTTTGCGGACGACACAAAACTGGCAGGACTTGCAGATAGTGAGGAACATTGTCAGAGGCTACAGAAGGATATAGATAGGCTGGAAATTTGGGCAAGGAAATGGCAGATGGAGTTCAATCCTGATAAATGCGAAGTGATGCATTTTGGTGGGAATAATGTAGGGAGGAGCTACACGATAAATGGAAGAACCATAAAGGGTGTAGAGACGCAGAGGGACCTGGGTGTGCAAGTCCACAGATCTTTGAAGGTGACGTCACAGGTGGAGAAGGTGGTGAAGAAGGCATATGGCATGCTTGCCTTTATAGGACGGGGCATAGAGTATAAAAGTTGGGGTCTGATGTTGCAGATGTATAGAACGTTGGTTCGGCCGCATTTGGAATACTGCGTCCAGTTCTGGTCGCCACACTACCAGAAGGACGTGGAGGCTTTGGAGAGAGTACAGAGGAGGTTTACCAGGATGTTGCCTGGTATGGAGGGGCTTGGTTATGAGGAGAGATTGGGGAAACTGGGGTTGTTCTCCTTGGAAAGACGGAGGATGAGGGGAGACTTAATAGAGGTGTATAAAATTATGAAAGGCATAGATAGGGTGAACGGTGGGAAGCTTTTCCCCGGGTCGGTGGTGACGTTCACGAGGGGTCATAGGTTCAAGGTGAAGGGGGGGAGGTTTAACACAGATATCAGAAGGACATATTTCACACAGAGGGTCGTGGGGGCCTGGAATGTGTTGCCGGGCAAGGTGGTGGAGGCGGACACACTGGGAACGTTTAAGACTTATCTAGACAGCTATATGAACGGAGTGGGAATGGAGGGATACAAAAGAGTGGTCTAGTTTGGACCAGGGAGCGGCGCGGGCTAATTGTTCCTTGTTTCTCGTTTCAAGGCTTCATTCTACGATCATCTTGCTGGTGCCAGTACAGAGTGAGACTGCGGATAGTTGGGAACCTGTCTTGGGGGCAGGGAATTCATATGGTGTTCGTGGAAGTGGAAATGACTAGGGTTGGGAAGCATTTTCCGATCGGGGCCATTGTGATCTCCTGGACTCGTTTCGATCGCCTCAGGGGGTCGGAGAGGAATTTCCCAGATTTTTTTTCCCCATATTGGCCCTGGGGTTTTTCACTCTGGGTTTTCGCCTCTCCCTGGAGATCACATGGTCTGGAATGGGGGGGGTGGGGGTAAGTTAATAGGTTGTAATGAACAAAGCATCGTAGCTGTGAGGGACAGCTCGGTGGATAGGATATTGGTATGTAGATAGGCTGGAAAATTGGGCGGGGATCCTGGATTCAGGATTCAATCCTGGACCGGGGAGCGGCGCGGGCTTGGAGGGCCGAAGGGCCTGTTCCTGTGCTGTATTGTTCTTTGTTCTTTGTTCTTTGTTCTTTGAAGCGAGGGAGTAGATTGCAGAGCCTTTGGCTTTGATCTTTGTGTCGTCATTGTCTACAGGAATAGTGCCAGAAGACTGGAGGATAGCAAATGTTGTCCCCTTGTTCAAGAAGGGGAGTAGGGACAACCCTGGTAATTATAGACCGGTGAGCCTTACTTCTGTTGTGGGCAAAGTTTTGGAAAGGATTATAAGAGATAGGATTTATAATCATCGAGAAAGGAATAATTTGATTTGGGATAGTCAGCACGGTTTTGTGAAGGGTAGGTCGTGCCTCACAAACCTTATTGAGTTCTTTGAGAAGGTGACCAAAGAGGTGGATGAGGGTAAAGCAATTGATGTGGTGTATATGGATTTTAGTAAAGCGTTTGATAAGGTTCCCCACGGTAAGCTATTGCAGAAGATATGGAGGCATGGGATTGAGGGTGATTTAGTGGTTTGGATCAGGAATTGGCTAGCTGTAAGAAGACAGAGGGTGGTGGTTGATGGGAAATGTTCATCCTGGAGTTCAGTTACTAGTGGTGTACCGCAAGGATCTGTTTTGGGGCCACTGCTGTTTGTCATTTTTATAAATGACCTGGATGAAGGATGGGTTAGTAAATTTGCGGATGACACTAAAGTTGGTGGAGTTGTAGACAGTGCGGAGGGAAGTGGCAGGTTACAGAGGGACATAGATAAGCTGCAGAGCTGGGCTGAGAGGTGGCAAATGGAGTTTAATGCGGAAAAGTGTGAGGTGATTCACTTTGGAAGGAGCAACAGGAATACAGAGTACTGGGCTAAGATACTTGGTAGTGTGGGTGAACAGAGGGATCTGGGTGTCCATGTGCATAGATCCCTGAAAGATCCCAGGTTGATAGGGTTGTTAAGAAGGCGTACGGTGTATTAGCTTTTATTGGTAGAGGGATTGAGTTTCGGAGCCATGAGGTCATGCTGCAACTGTACAAAACTCTGGTGCGGCCGCATTTGGAGTATTGCGTACAGTTCTGGTCGCCGCATTATAGGAAAGATGTGGAAGTGTTGGAAAGGGTGCAGAGGAGATTTACCAGTATGTTGCCTGGTATGGTGGGAAAATCGTATGAGGAAAGGCTGAGGGGCTTGAGGTTGTTTTCGTTAGAGAGAAGAAGGTTAAGAGGTGACTTAATAGAGGCATACAAGATGATCAGAGGATTAGATAGGGTGGATAGTGAGAGCCTTTTTCCTCCGATGGTGATGGCTAACACGAGGGGACATAGCTTTAAATTGAGGGGTGAGAGATATAGGACAGATGTTAGAGGTAGGTTCTTTACTCAGAGAGTAGTAAGGGCGTGGAATGCCCTGCCTGCAGCAGTAGTGGACTCGTCAACATTAAGAGCATTCAAATGGTTATTGGATAAACATATGGATGATATTGGAATAGTGTAGATTAGAGGGGAATTAGATTGGTTACACTGGTCGGCCCAACATCGAGGGCCAAAGGGCCTGTACTGCGCTGTAATGTTCTATGTTCTATGTTCTACATGGACTGACTGATGTCCAATAACAATTCAGGAACTCCCTCCCTAACAGCACTGTGGGTGTACCTACACCACATGGACTGACTGATGTCCAATAACAATCCTGGGACTCCCTCCCTAACAGCACTGTGGATGTACCTACACCACATGGACTGACTGATGTCCAATAACAATCCTGGAGCTCCCTCCCTAACAGCACTGTGGGTGTACCTACTCCACAAGGACTGCAGCGGTTCAAGAAGGCAGCTTGCCAGCACCTCCTCAAGAGGTAATTACAGATGGACAAAGAGTGTGGCTGAGCCAGTGACGCCCGCATCCTTTGAATGAATAAAGAGAGAATCTTCCAGCTGGTATATAAATCTAGTGTTTTATATCGCTGTGACATCCCTTCCTGTTTGTATACATCCAGTAAGAAGTCTCACAACACCAGGTTAAAGTCCAACAGGTTTATTTGGTAGCAAATACCATAAGCTTTCGGAGCGCTGCTCCTTCGTCAGATGGAGTGGTCTCTGTTCTCCAACAGTGCACAGACACAGAAATCAAGTTACAGAATACTAATTAGAATGCAAATCTCTACAGCCAGCCAGGTCTTAAAAGGTACAGATAATGTGGTTGGAGGGAACATTAAACACAGGTTAAAGAGATGTGTATTGTCTCCAGACAGAACAGCTGGTGAGATTATGCAAGACCAGGGGCAAGCTGTGGGGGTTACTGATAATGTGACATAAATCCAACATCCCGGTTTAGGCCGTCCTCATGTGTGCGGAACTTGGCTATCAGTTTCTGCTCAGCGACTCTGCGCTGTCGTGTGTCGTGAAGGCCGCCTTGGAGAACGCTTACCTGAAGATCTTCAGGTAAGCGTTCTCCAAGGCGGCCTTCACGACACACGACAGCGCAGAGTCGCTGAGCAGAACCACATTATCTGTACCTTTTAAGACCACACGTCCACCCATTCCAACAATTGTCCACATCTTCATGATGGCTCAGTGGTTAGCACTGCTGCCTCACAGCGCCAGGGACATGGGTTCAATTCCGGCCTCGGGTCACTGTCTGTGTGGAGTTTGCACGTTCTCCCCGTGTCTGCGTGGATTCCCTCCGGGTGCTCCGGTTTCCTCCCACAGTCTGGAGACGTGCTGGTTAAGTGGATTGGCCATGCTAAATTGCCCCTTAGTGTTTAAAGATGTGTAGGTTAGGGTGGATTGGCCATGCTAAATTGCCCCTTAGTGTCCAAAGATGTGTAGGTTAGGGTGGATTGGCCATGCTAAATTGCCCCTTAGTGTCCAAAGATGTGTAGGTTAGGTGGATTGGCCATGCTAAATTGCCCCTTAGTGTCCAAAGATGTGTCGGTTAGGGGGATTGGCCATGCTAAATTTCCCCTTAGTTTCCAAAGATGTGTAGTTTAGGTGGATTGGCCATGCTAAATTGTCCCTTAGTGTGCAAAGATGTGTAGGTTAGGTGGATTGGCCATGCTAAATTGTCCCTTAGTGTGCAAAGATGTGTAGGTTAGGGGGATTGGCCATGCTAAATTGCCCCTTAGTGTCCAATGATGTGTAGGCTGGGGGGATTAGTGGGGTAAATACATGGGTTTGCAGAGATGGGGCTGGGTAATATTCTCTGTCAGAGAGTCAGCACAGAATCGATGGGCCGAATGACCTCCTTCTGCACTGTGGGGATTCTATGATCTCTATTCATCGCCATGAGTCAAGTGTGGACACAACGCAAGAAACATGCTCCAACTCATTCCACTCCAGTCTCACGCTGACCTAGAGATTCCGTGCTCGGCCCCAGGATTCGCACGCCTTGGCTGATCGGGTCACACCCTCCCCAACCACCCCCTCCCCCACCCCCCCGCCAAAAACCTCGCCCCCCTAAAGGGGGTTCACTGCTCCAGATCATCTCAGCTGCCACGTACTCTTCACAGCAGTGGCAAGAGACGAGGGACAGAAACGCTGGGCCATTTATCACACTCCCACCCCCACTGAGGGCAACTAATTGGGCTGAGGGCTCAGCAGAGCGGGGTGAGGTGGGGTGGGGTGGGGTGGGGTGGGGGCTGGGGTGGGGGAGGAGGTGGCGAGACACTGACACCTTCTTGCTTTTCCAATTTGAAGCCCCTTTTGTTCCAGCTGTCAGTTCCGACAAGATTGCAATTTCACATCTCAATCACTTCTCGGCCTATTGGCTAAGATTGGGGAAAGGCGATGGCCAAGTGCTATAGAACATAGAACATAGAAAAGCTACAGCACAAACAGGCCCTTCGGCCCACAAGTTGCACCGAACATGTCCCTACCTACTAGGCTTACCTATAACCCTCTATCTTACTAACTTCCATGAACTTATCCAAAAGTCTCTTAAAAGACACTATCGAATCCGCCTCCACCACCACTACCGGCAGCCGATTCCACACACCCACCACCCTCTGAGTGAAAAACTTACCCCTAACATCTCCTCTGTACCTACTCCCCAGCACCCTAAACCTGTGACCTCTTGTGGCAACCATTTCAGCCCTGGGTAAAAGCCTCTGAAAATCCACTCTATCAATACCTCTCAACATCTTATACACCTCTATCAGGTCACCTCTCATCCTTCGCCTCTCCAAGGAGAAAAGACCTAGCTCTCTCAACCTATCCTCATAAGGCATGCCATCTAATCCAGGCAACATCCTTGAAAATCTCCTCTGCACCCTTTCTATGACTTCCACATCCTTTCTGTAATGAGGCGACCAGAACTGGGCACAGTACTCCAGGTGGGGTCTGACCAGGGTCCTATACAGCTGCAGCATTATCTCCCGATTTCTAAACTCAATTCCTCTATTGATGAAGACCAGTATTCCATACGCCCTCTTAATTAAAGCCTCTACTTGCGACGCCGCTTTGAGTGTCCTATGAACCCGGACCCCAAGATCCTTCTGATCTTCCACACTGCCAAGCGTCTTACCCTTAATATTATATTCTTTCATCCTATTCGACCTGCTAAAATGAACCACCACACACTTATCTCGGTTGAAGTCCATCTGCCACTTCTCTACTTCTCTTTGGTATAAACGCTTGACTATTAATCCAGAAACTCAGCTCATGTTCTGGGGATCTGGTTTCGAATCTCGCCATGGCAGATGGTGGAATTTAGAAATCAATTTGGAAAAAATCTGAAATTAAGAATCTACTGATGACCATGAAACCATTGTCAGAAAAACTCATCTGGTTCACTAATGTCCTTTAGGGAAGGAAATCTGCCGTCCTTACCCGGTCTGGCCTACATGGTCGCCACACTGCCAGAAGACTTTGGAGAGGGTACAGAAATGCCTGGTATGGAGGGCATTAGCTATGAGGAGAGGTTGGAGAAACTTGGTTTGTTCTCACTGGAGCGACGGAGGTTGAGGAGCGACCTGATAGAAGTCTACAAGATTATGAGAGGCATGGACAGAGTGGATAGTCAGAAGCTTTTTCCCAGGGTGGAAGAGTCAGTTACTCGGGGGCACAGGTTTAAGGTGCGAGGGGCAAGGTTTAAAGGAGATGTACGAGGCAAGTTTTTTACACAGAGGGTGGTGGGTGCCTGGAACTCGCTGCCGAGGGAGTTTGTGGAAGCAGATACAATAGTGAGTTTTAAGGGGCGTCTTGACAAATACATGAATAGGATGGGAATAGAGGGATACGGTCCCCGGAAGGGTAGGGGGTTTTTAGGTCAGTCGGGCAGCATGGTCGGTGCAGACTTGGAGGGCCGAAGGGACTGTTCCTGTGCTGTAATTTTCTTTGTTCTTTGTACATGTACATGTCCAGAGTACATGTCAGCAGTCACGGGCATTCGGCCTCTGATATTCGGGTAAGCGTTCTCCAAGGCGGCCTTCGCGACACACGACAGCGCAGAGTCGCTGAGCAGAAACTGATAGCCAAGTTCCGCACACACGAGGACGGCCTCAACCGGGATATTGGGTTCATGTCACACTATTTGTAACTCCCACAGTTGCGTGGACCTGCAGAGTTTCACTGGCTGTCTTGTCTGGAGACAATACACATCTTTTTAGCCTGTCTTGATGCTCTCTCCACTCACATTGTTTCGTTTCTTAAAGACTTGATTAGTTGTAAGTATTCGCATTCCAACCATTATTCATGTAAATTGAGTCTGTGTCTTTATAAGCTCTGTTTGTGAACAGAATTCCCACTCACCTGAAGAAGGGGCTAAGAGCTCCGAAAGCTTGTGTGGCTTTTGCTACCAAATAAACCTGTTGGACTTTAACCTGGTGTTGTTAAACTTCTTACTATGTCCAGAGCCACAGCAATGTGGTTGACTCTCAACTGCTCTCCAAGGGCAACTAGGGATGGGCAATAAATGCTGGCCCAGCCAGCGACGCCCATGTCCCACTAATAAATAAAAAGGTCAAACCCGGAGGAGCCCAAGACGGGATGCATATCCTCACCTTGTCAGCTTGGATCCGGTTTGTCCCGAACGTGGGGACTCTGATTGGACTTAATTCGGCTTTTTGATTTGGAATAAAGTACCAAAAGGCACAAAGAAAAATTTGCTGAAGTTTTACCACCTCGCCCGCCCGAGGTTTGTAAGATCCCACCCGGGGCCAACGGAGAATGCCGTTCTGTGAGCCTCGTCTGCCCCGATTCTGGGACGGCCGAGGGGGGTAAAATTCCAGCCAATGTCAGGGGGATTGAAACAGATCGCACCCCCCCCCCCCCACTCTTTTTTTTTTCTTGTCGAATACAAGGCTGTTGAATTTGCATCCAGGAGGTCGGGGGGCGAGGGGTGGGGGGATAAAATGCGAGTGACTTTCTTTGAGAGCCTTGTTCCCTGTGAAAATACCAGCAATGGTGATATGGAGCCCACAGCTTGATGTAGGTGTCTGCTCTGGGGCTATATATAAGGAGGGGAAGCAGCAGATTTCCTGTATCGGTGCAGGCCAAGTGTAAACAGAGACTCTGTGAGATGTGTGTGTGTGTGAACCGATAGAACAGCATGTCCATTCAGCGCAGCACAGAGGAGTCAGTTGGACACTCCAGACTGAGGGCAGCAGTGTGAATACAGAGTGTGTGCTGTGTGGAGAGGACAGCACAGGAAGAGCTGTCTAACTCTCGTGACGGCCTGGGGTGGAGATTTGACTGTGGTAAATCCCCATTCCTTTGCTGACAAATATTTTCCACACTCTGTTCAAATTCCTCTGCACTGCGTTCATTCTACAAGACGATTTTTCCATTCGCACCAGAGCGTAAATGCATTTCTTTGTAACATTGGCATCTTGAGCGCTGCAACACTTTGTCGAGTCCGATCAGTATTTGTTTTAGATCAACGCAGACAGACAGGGCTGAGAAGAACCACTTCACTTCCGACACTTTCCCGTTAATCTCATGGCAAAGACGGATTCCCCGCCACCTGCAACTCCCCCCTTGTAAATTACTCTTTCTCGACTTGCCTCTTCCCCCGCCGGGTCCAGCCAGCCGACGGGGGAACGCCGCTCCTCACGCCTGGTCTGAAGCGGCTGGCTATTCGACTGTGCGAGGGAAACCCAGAATCAGAACAAAAAAAACTGCTGGGATTGTTCGGCAGGCCAGGTCGTGGCACGGTGGGTCAGCACCACCACCTTGCGGCGCCAGGGACCCGGGTTCGATTCCCGGCTTGGGTCACTGTCTGTGTGGAGTCTGCACGTTCTCCCCGTGTCTGCGTGGGTTTCCTCCGGGTGCTCCGGTTTCCTCCCACGCTCCAAAGATGTGCAGGTTAGGTGGATTGGCCATGATAAATTGCCCCTTAGTGTCCAAAGATGTGTAGGTTAGGTGGATTGGCCATGCTAAATTGCCACTTAGTGCCCAAAGATGTGTAGGTTAGGTGGATTGGCCATGCTAAATTGTCCCTTAGTGTCCAAAGATGTGTAGGTTAGGTGGATTGGCCATGCTAAATTGCCACTTAGTGCCCAAAGATGTGTAGTTTAAAGTTTATTTATTAGTCACAAGTAAGGCTTACATTAACACTGCAATGAAGTTACTGTGAAATTCCCCTAATCGCCACAGTCCGGCGCCTGCACGGGTCAATGCACCTAACCAGCACGTCTTTCAGAAATTGCTAAATTGTCTCCTAGAGTCCAAAGATGTTCAGGTTAGGTGGATTGGCCATGCTAAATTGTCCCTTAGTGTCCAAAGACGTGTGGGTTAGGTGGATTGGCCATGCTAAATTGCCCCTTAGAGTCCAAAGATGTGCAGGTTAGGTGGATTGGCCATGCTAAATTGCCCCTTAGTGTCCAAAGATGTGCAGGTTAGGTGGATTGGCCATGCTAAATTGTCCCTTAGTGTCCAAAGATGTGTAGGTTAGGTGGATTGGCCATGCTAAATTGTCCCTTAGTGTCCAAAGATGTGTAGGTTAGGTGGATTGGCCATGCTAAATTGTCCCTTAGTGTCCAAAGATGTGTAGGTTAGGTGGATTGGCCATGCTAAATTGTCCCTTAGTGTCTAAAGATGTGTAGGTTAGGTGGATTAGCCATGCTAAATTGTCCCTTAGTGTCTAAAGATGTGTAGGTTAGGGTGGATTGGCCATGCTAAATTGTCCCTTAGTGTCCAAAGATGTGTAGGTTAGGTGGATTGGCCATGCTAAATTGCCACTTAGTGCCCAAAGATGTGTAGTTTAAAGTTTATTTATTAGTCACAAGTAAGGCTTACATTAACACTGCAATGAAGTTACTGTGAAATTCCCCTAATCGCCACAGTCCGGCGCCTGCACGGGTCAATGCACCTAACCAGCACGTCTTTCAGAAATTGCTAAATTGTCTCCTAGAGTCCAAAGATGTTCAGGTTAGGTGGATTGGCCATGCTAAATTGTCCCTTAGTGTCCAAAGACGTGTGGGTTAGGTGGATTGGCCATGCTAAATTGCCCCTTAGAGTCCAAAGATGTGCAGGTTAGGTGGATTGGCCATGCTAAATTGCCCCTTAGTGTCCAAAGATGTGCAGGTTAGGTGGATTGGCCATGCTAAATTGTCCCTTAGTGTCCAAAGATGTGTAGGTTAGGTGGATTGGCCATGCTAAATTGTCCCTTAGTGTCCAAAGATGTGTAGGTTAGGTGGATTGGCCATGCTAAATTGTCCCTTAGTGTCCAAAGATGTGTAGGTTAGGTGGATTGGCCATGCTAAATTGTCCCTTAGTGTCTAAAGATGTGTAGGTTAGGTGGATTAGCCATGCTAAATTGTCCCTTAGTGTCTAAAGATGTGTAGGTTAGGGTGGATTGGCCATGCTAAATTGTCCCTTAGTGTCTAAAGATGTGTAGGTTAGGTGGATTGGCCATACTAAATTGTCCCTTAGTGTCCAAAGATGTGTAGGTTAGGTGGATTGGCCATGCTAAATTGCCCCTTAGCGTCAGGAAGATTAGATAGGATGGCATTATGGGGATAGGGCCTGGGTGGGATTGTGGTCGGTGCAGACTCGATGGGCCAAAGGGCCACTTCCTGCATAGTCAGATTCTATGATTCTCGGATCTTTCAATGTGCAACCTGGTTTCCACATTCCTATCATCCTGGGGACAGGGGAGGAATGGGGGGGTGGGGTGGGGGTGTGGGACTAAAGAGTTTGAAGACTGAGGTGATTGCTCATGGGAAGTTGAAGAAACAGGCAAAGAGGCCGCTGAAGGAGAGAATGAAGGCTAAAATGAAAGGATCAAACAGTCTGGAAGAGCTGTGTGCAGTGGAGGAGGCAGGGTTGCTCATGGCGACCATCGGGGGAGGGGGAGGGGGCGGTGGAGGTTAAAGGTCATCGTTGTCACATCCACACCGTTAGCCAGAGGTTCCTGAGTGCGGCTTGCTTCACGGCACAGCTCGCTTCTTGTTTGGTGAATAGTTGGAGATGTTTATGCGTCCCATTTATTTGCTCTGCTGTGGTTGGGCTCTGCAAAAGCCTGGCGGATTTATTCCTCGCATTTCTATGCCTCTTGTGTTGGCCTGACTGATGAATGAAGGAGTGTAACAGCTGCCCACACTGTGCATTCCGTGGCATTGCCCGTTATTTTATGGGCGAAGGGGAGCTGGTAAAGCTGTCTACTGTTGCAGTCTGAGCTTCCCGATTCGCGGGGTATCTGTACGGTCCTTTGTACAATGACAATTGTCTCATCCTGCTCTGTTGTCTTTTCAAAAACTGTTTGCGGCAACTGCCTTTGAACGTAAGCCTCACAGATGCAGCATAACCAGTGAAGGGGGTCGTGGATTCTGGCTGCAGGGTTGTGTGACATGTCGAGTGGTCGCAAGAAGCGAATCAAACCATTCAATTCCAACACACAACCTTTGCTCGCGTGGGTTCGATTCGCCACCCGAATGGTGTTGGCCACACAACTTAGAGTTCATTGACCTCAGTCCCCGGGGTTGCCAGTTACAATCAGCTGCAATGTTCTGGAACTAGGGGGCAAAAATCTTTGAAGTTGCTATGAAAATCCCCCAGTTGCCACACTCCGGCGCCTGTTCGGGTACACTGAGGGAGAACTTACCAAGGCCAATCCACCTAACCTACACATCTTTGGACACTAAGGGACAACTTAGCATAGCCAATCCACCTAACTTACACACCTTTGGACACAAAGAGGCAATTTAGCATGGCCAATCCACCTAACCTGCACATCTTTGGACACTGAGGGGCAATTTAGCATGGCCAATCCACCTAACTTACACACCTTTGGACACAAAGAGGCAATTTAGCATGGCCAATCCACCTAACCTACACATCTTTGGACACTGAGGGGCAATTTAGCATGGCCAATCCACCTAACCCGCACATCTTTGGACACTAAGGGGCAATTTAGCATGGCCAATCCACCTAACCTACACATCTTTGAACACTAAGGGACAACTTAGCATGGTCAATCCACCTAACCTGCACATCTTTGGACACGAAGGGGCAATTTAGCATAGCCAATCCACCTAACCGACACATCTTTGGACACTAAGGGACAGTTTAGCATGGCCAATCCACCTAACCTACACATCTTTGGACACTAAGGGACAGTTTAGCATGGTCAATCCATCTAACCTACACATCTTTGGACACTAAGGGACAACTTAGCATAGCCAATCCACCTAACTTACACACCTTTGGACACTGAGGGGCAATTTAGCATGGCCAATCCACCTAACCTACACATCTTTGGACACTGAGGGGCAATTTAGCATGGCCAATCCACCTAACCCGCACATCTTTGGACACTAAGGGACAATTTAGCATGGCCAATCCACCGAACCTGCACATCTTTGGACTGTGGGAGGAAACCGGAGCACCCGGAGGAAACCCACGCAGACACAGGGAGAACGTGCAGACTCCACACAGACAGTGACCCAAGCCGGGAATCAAACCCGTGTCCCTGGCGCTGTGAGGCAGCAGTGCTAACCACTGTGCCGCCTGGGTCACCTCTTGGTCACTCACTCGGTAACTGCAGTCAGCCAATGTGGAAGGCCCCATGGTTTGACTTTTGACCTGCGCTGGATTCCTGTTTCTCAGCTGGGATTGACAGTTGGCCTCAGCACCTTTAGGTTGGTGATGAAACTGTCAGCACCTGTGATCGTGATCCACTGATTGCCCCCCCCCCCCCCCTCCCCCCCGCCCCGCTGCTGGGAGGTGCAGATCGCTCCCCACGGCTGAATAGCCCTCTATGCATGGTTGAGGTGTGCCCCTGAAGAATGGGGACTTGGTTGAGCTGCCAAAGGGTGCCCCTGTCTCTCGTGGCTGTGTATCCCAGTTGGAGTCAATCACTGAAACATGGCTAAGGGAGGGACAGGACTGGCAGCTCAATGTTCCAGGGTACAGATGCTAAAGGAAAGATAAAACAGGAGGTAAGAGAGGAGGGGGAGTTCCACTTTTGATTCGGGAAAACATCATGGCCATACTGAGAGGGGATATATCCGAGGGTTCACCCACTGAGTCCATATGGGTAGAACTGAGAAATAAGAAGGGGGAAATCACTTTGATAGGGTTGTACTATAAGCCCCCAAATAGTCAGCGGGAAATTGAGGAGCAAATATGTAAGGAGATTACAGATAGCTCCAAGAAAAATAGGGTGGTAATAGTCGGAGATTTTAACTTTCCCAACATTGACTGGGACAGCCATAGTATTAGAGGGTTGGATGGAGAGAAATTTGTTGAGTGTATTCAGGAGGAATTTCTCATTCAGTATGTGGATGGCCCGACTAGAGAGGGGACAAAACTTGACCTCCTCTTGGGAAATAAGGAAGGGCAGGTGACAGAAGTGTTAGTGAGGGATCACTTTGGGAACAGTGATCATAATTCTATTATTTTTAAGATAGCTATGGAGAACGATAGGTCTGGCCCAAAAGTTAATATTCTAAATTGGAGCAAGGCCAATTTTGATGGTATCAGGCAGGAACTTTCAATAGTTTGTTGGGGGAGTCTGTGGGAAGGCAAAGGGACATCTGGTAAGTGGCAGGCTTTCAAAAGTGTGTTAACCAGGGTTCAGGGTAAACACATTCCTCTTAGACTGAAGGGCAAGGTTGGCAGAAGTCGGGAACCCTGGATGACACGGGATATTGAGGCCCTGGTTAAGAAGAAGAAAGAGGCACATGACATGCATTGGCAGCTGGGATCAAGTGGATCCCTTGAAGAGTATAGCGGGTGTAGGAGTAGAGTTAAGAGAGAAATCAGGAGGGCAAAAACAGGAAACAAAATTGTTTTGGCAGATAAGGCAAAGGAGAACCCAAAGAGCTTCTACAAATACATAAAGGGCAAAAGAGTAACAAGGGAGAGAGTAGGGCCTCTTCAGGATCAACAATGGGTGAGATCCTAAATGAATTTTCTCATCAGTATTTACTGTTGAGAAAAGCATGGATGTTAGGGAACTTGGGGAAATAAATATTGATGTCTTGAGGAGTGTACGTATTACAGAGAAGGAGGTGCTGGAAGTCTTAAAGCGCATCAAGGTAGATAAATCTGCGGGACCTGATGACGTATATCCCAGGACATTGTGGGAGGCTAGGGAGGAAATTGTGGGTCCCCGAGCTGAGATATTTGAATCATCGATAGTCACGGGTGAGGTGCCTGAAGATTGGAGAGTGGCAAATGTTGTGCCTTTGCTTAAAAAGGGCTGCAGGGAAAAGCCTGGGAACTACAGGCCAGTGGGCCTCACATCTGTGGTGGGTAAATTGTTGGAAGGTAGTTTGAGAGACAGGATCTACAGGCATTCAGAGACGCAAGGACTGATTAGGGACAGTCAGCATGGCTTTGTGAGTGGAAAATCATGTCTCACAAATTTGATTGAGTTTTTTGAAGGGGTAACCAAGAAGGTAGATGAGGGCAGTGCAGTTGATGTTGTCTACATGGACTTTAGCAAGGCCTTTGACAAGGTACCGCATGGTAGGTTGTTGCATAAGGTTAAATCTCACAGGATCCAGGGTGAGGTATCCAAATGGATACAAAATTGACTTCTTGACAGAAGCCAGAGGGTGGTTGCAGAGAGTTGTTTTTCAAACTGGAGGCCTGTGACCAGCGGTGTGCCTCAGGGATCAGTGCTGGGTCCACTGTTATTTGTCATTTATATCAATGATTTGGATGAGAATATAGGAGGCATGGTTAGTAAGTTTGCAGATGACACTAAGATTGGTGGCATAGTGGACAGTGAAGAAGGTTATCTCCAATTGTAATGGGATCTTGATCAATTGGGCCAGTGGGCTGACGAATGGCAGATGGAGTTTAATTTAAACAAATGCGAGGTGATGCATTTTGGTAGATTGAACCAGGGCAGGACTTACTCAGTTAATGGTAGGGCATTGGGGAGAGTTACAGAACAAAGAGATCGAGGGGTACATGTTCATAGCTCCTTGAAAGTGGAGTCACAGGTGGACAGAGTGGTGAAGAAGGCATTTGGCATGCTTGGTTTCATCGGCCAGAACATTGAATACAGGAGTTGGGACGTCTTGTTGAAGTTGTACAAGACATTGGTAAGGCCACACTTGGAATTCTGTGTGCAGTTCTGGTCACCCTATTATAGAAAGGATATTATTAAACTAGAAAGAGTGCAGAAAAGATTTACTAGGATGCTACCAGGACTTGATGGATTGAGTTATAAGGAGAGGCTGGATAGACTGGGACTTTTTTCTCTGGAGCGTAGGAGGCTGAGGGGTGACCTTATAGAGGTCTATAAAATAATGAGGGGCACAGATCAGCGAGATAGTCAATATCTTTTCCCAAAGGTAGGGGAGTCTAAAACTAGAGGGCATAGGTTTAAGGTGAGAGGGGAGAGATACAAAAGTGTCCAGAGGGGCAATTTATTCACACAGAGGGTGGTGAGTGTCTGGAACAAGCTGCCAGAGGTAGTAGTAGAGGCAGGTACAATTTTATCTTTTAAAAAGCATTTAGACAGTTACATGGGTGCGATGGGTATAGAGGGATATGGGCCAAATGCGGGCAATTGGGATTAGTTTAGGGGTTTAAAAAAAATAGGACGGCATGGACAAGTTGGGCCGAAGGGCCTGTTTCCATGCTGTAAACCGCTATGACTCTATGAGTCAGCGTCTTGACGCAAAGAGGAAGATAGTGAGGGGGGGAGGGGAAAGTCAGTATTGTCAGTGAACTTTGACCCCCGCACAAAGCCCAGAGCTGGAGTCATGTTGAACAGTCACAGGCGATGGGGTTTGGAAATATCCTCGCACAATGTTCCAGCAGAAGGTCACCGCATCAAGACTGGGTGGGCGTACCTACACAGGAGCAGAGTTTGGCAATGAATGATTGCCACGCCAAAACTGAAAGGTTAGGCGGGTGAGAAAAGGGCGTACAGGCTTTTTTGTCTCGGAAAGAGATGGCTGAGGGATAACTCAGGGCAACATGGCGGCGCAGTGGTTAGCACTGCTGCCTCACAGCACAAGGGACCCACGTTCAATTCCAGCCTTGGGTCACTGTCTGTGTGGAGTTTGCACGTTCTCCCCGTGTCTGCGTGGGTTTCTTCTGCTCCGGTTTCCTCCCACAGTCTGAAAGATGTGCGGGTTAGGTGGATTGGCCATGCTAAATTGCCCCTTCATGTCCCAGGATGTGTAGGTGAGGTGGATTGGCCATGCTAAATTGCCCCTTCGTGTCCAAAGATGTTCAGGTTAGGTAGATTGGCCATGCTAAATTGCCCCTCAGTGCCCAAAGATGTTCAGGTTAGGTAGATTGGCCATGCTAAATTGCCCCTTAGTGCCCAAAGATGTGCAGGGTTAGGTGGATTGGCCATGCTAAATTGCCCCTTCGTGTCCAAAGATGTTCAGGTTAGGTGGATTGGCCATGCTAAATTGCCCCTTCGTGTCCAAAGATGTTCAGGTTAGGTGGATTGGCCATGCTAAATTGCCCCTTAGTGTCCAAAGATGTTCAGGTTAGGTGGATTGGCCATGCTAAATTGCCCCTTAGTGTCCAAAGATGTTCAGGTTAGGTGGATTGGCCATGCTAAATTGTCCCTTAGTGTCCAAAGATGTGGCGGTTAGGTGGATTGGCCATGCTAAATTGTCCCTTAGTGTCCAAAGATGAGTCGGTTAGGTGGATTGGCCATGCTAAATTGTCCCTTAGTGTCCAAAGATGTGCAGGTTAGGTGGATTGGCCATGCTAAATTGTCCCTTAGTGTCCAAAGATGTGTAGGTTAGGTGGATTGGCCATGCTAAATTGCCCCTTAGTGTCCAAAGATGTGCAGGTTAGGTGGATTAACGGGATAAATACGTGGCGCTACGGGGGTAGGGCTTGGATAAGATGCTCTATCAGAGACTCAGTGCAGGCTTGATGGGCTGAATGGCCTTCTGCACTGTCGGGATTTATGAGTTAGGAACTGAATCGAGGTCCTTAAATTTCTGAAGCAGCTGGATGAAGTCGGCATGGAGATGTGGGGGTGGCAAAAACTAGGCTTGGTCAATGGAAGCTCGTCACAAAGAAATCCAATTGGGAATGCAGGAGGAATGTTTCCAGCTGGGGCCTGGTGAGAATGTGGGGTTCGCTCCCACACGGAGTGGTTGAGGTGAATAATATTCACGGATTTAAGAGCAAAGCTGGATATAGACGAGAACCTGCGTTCCTGCATTGTCTTTCATGAGTTCCTCTGCTTCATAGACGGCCGCTGGGTGCCTGGGATGTGGAGGTCTTGTGGTGAGTTCTGTCTGTGGCAAGAGTGAATAGACTGACTGTATTACACCTGCGGGATCTTTCTGAGAGAAGGCAGGAGAATTGAGAAGAGGCTGGAGGGTCAAACAAGCGACTAATTCATGACTGACTGGTCCACATCACTGCTGCAAAGCAACTTCACCGCTTGGGCATAGAATGCAGAGTGAGTTCAGCACACTCACTGTGCCTGCACAGAGTGCTGCCTTCCTACCACTTGTCCAAACTAGGGAGCTCTCTGTCAATTGACAGCAGCATCCGCACATAGCAATATAGGTGAGGCGATGGCCTAGTGGTATTATCGCGAGACTATGAATCCAGAAACTCAGCTAATGTTCTGGGGGACCTGGGTTCGAATCCCACCACGGCAGATGGTGGAATTTGAATTCAATTGAAAATATCTGGAATTAAGAATCTACTGATGACCATGAAACCATTGTCGGAAAAACCCACCTGGTTCACTAATGTCCTTTAGGGAAGGAAATCTGCCGTCCTTACCCGGTCTGGCCTACATGTGACTCCAGAGCCACAGCAATGTGGTTGACTCTCAACTGTCCTCTGAAATAGCCGAGCAAGACTCTCAGTTCAAGGGCAAATAGGGATGGGCAATAAATGCTGGTCTGCCAGCGATGCCCCATTTCCCACGAATGAATGAAAAAAGGAACACAGGAATTAGGAGAAGTCGGCAAGTTCAGCCCTTTGCGCCTGCTCCGCCATTCAATCAGAGCATGGCTGATCTCTCCCTGGTTTCAAATCCACCTCCCCAACCATCCCCCATATGCCCTCATCCCTTTTTTAAATTCGAAATATATCTATTTCCTTCTTGAAGCCACTCAATGATTCAGACTGCACCGCGCTATGGAGCAGCACGTTCCACAAATTCACCCCCCTCTGCGAGAAGTAGCTCCTCCTCCTCTCAGTTTTAAATCTACCGCCTCTCAACCTATACCTGTGACCTCATCAGGAGTATAGAAACACAGAGGGACCTAGGTGTGCAAGTCCACAAATCCTTGAAGGTGGCAACACAGGTGGAGAAGGTGGTGAAGAAGGCATATGGTATGCTTGTCTTTATAGGACGGGGTATAGAGTATAAAAGCTGGAGTCTGATGATGCAGCTGTATAGAACGCTGGTTAGGCCACATTTGGAATACTGCGTCCAGTTCTGGTCGCCGCACTACCAGAAGGACGTGGAGGCATTAGAGAGAGTGCAGAGAAGGTTTACCAGGATGTTGCCTGGTATGGAGGGTCTTAGCTATGAGGAGAGATTGGGTAAACTGGGGTTGTTCTCCCTGGAAAGACGGAGAATGAGGGGAGATCTAATAGAGGTGTACAAGATTATGAAGGGGATAGATAGGGTGAACGGTGGGAAGCTTTTTCCCAGATCAGAAGTGACGATCATGAGGGGTCATGGGCTCAAGGTGAGAGGGGCGAAGTATAACTCAGATATTAGAGGGATGTTTTTTACACAGAGGGTGGTGGGGGCCTGGAATGCGCTGCCAAGTAGCGTGGTGGAGGCAGGCACGCTGACATCATTTAAGACTTACCTGGATAGTCACATGAGCAGCCTGGGAATGGAGGGATACAAATGATTGGTCTAGTTGGACCAAGGAGCGGCACAGGCTTGGAGGGCCAAAGGGCCTGTTTCCTGTGCTGTACTGTTCTTTGTTCTTTGTTCTTGTTTGAGATTGCCCCATAAAAGGAAATATTTGGTCCACATTTATTTTTCAATCCCTTTTAGTATTTTATCTACCTCAATCAAGGAGCTACGGTGGCACAGTGGGTTAGCACTGCTGCCTCACAGCGCCAGGGACCCGGGTTCGATTCCCGGTTTGGGTCACTGTCTGTGCGGAGTCTGCACGTTCTCTGCGTGGGTTTCCTCCGGGTGCTCCAGCTTCCTCCCACAGACCGAAAGACGTGCTGGTTAGGTGCATTGTCCATGCTAAATTCTCCCTCAGTGTACCCGAACAGGCGCCGGAGTGTGGTGACTAGGGGATTTGCACAGTAACTTCATTGCAGTGTTAACCTACTTGTGATGCTAACAAATTAACTTTAAAAAAATTATATTATTAACTATATGTGAGTCTGTGAGAATATAAATATCTGACAGTGTCAGCTATAGTCGATCAAAAATGATTATAACATGACTATTATACATTAAATTTACATACAATTTGAACCTTACAGTTCACCTGAATTCATAATTTGATATTCAAACAAAAATTCATTTGAAGATTAAACTCAAAATCCAGAAAATAATTTCTTCAGGCTATCTTTTGTCTCAAATGTTAGTTTTGAAGTTTATTTATTAGTGTCACAAGTAGGCTTACATTAACACTGCAATGAAGTTACTGTGAAAATCACCCAGTTGCCACACTCCTGTTCGGGTACACTGAGGGAGAATTTCGCACCCGAACCGGCACATCTTTCAGGAGGAGACCGGAGCACCCGGAGGAAACTCACGCAGACACGAGGAGAATGTGCAAACTCCGCACAGTCACCCAAGCCTGAGAATCGAACTCCGGTCCCTGGCGCTGTGAAGCAGCAGCGCTAACCACTGTGCTACCGTGCAGGACAGGTAATGGTAAACTCAACCTTTTGTCGCCCATGTGTCTGTGTGCTGGCGTTTTAAGGAATGGTCTTTGTCTCTGTAGCTATTGCGAAACAAGCTGCTATTGTTCATTGTATTCCCGCAAAAACAATCTTTTAATCAGTCTGATCTATTTTTTGAAGCTACCTTCATGTGAACTCCTGTGGTTCACGTTCTTCACAGTCTAGCTCCTTACAGGTGCCCGGCATTCTTCCAACAATAAGGTATTCAAGATTTTTTTTAATGAGTTTCCGCACTTCTGTATCACATTGTTCACCAGCGTCTTGGCACTGGTTCGAATGCTGCATCGTGGATTTTACTTTCTCAACCTCTATTAATGTAATTTACTCATTAATTTCTTCAGTAAATGGGTCACTTCCTTGAAACATTCACTCCCTCCACCCCCAACGCACAGTGGCAGCCATGGGTACCACCTGCAAGATGCACTGCAGCAACTCACCAAGGCTCCTTAGGCAGCACCTTCCAAACACACGACCACTTCCATCTAGAAGGACAAGGGCAGCAGATACCTGGGAACACCACCACCTGGAGATTCCCCTCCAAGCCACTCATCATCCTGACTTGGAAATATATCGCCGTTCCTTCACTGTCGCTGGGTCAAAATCCTGGAATTCCCTCCCTAACAGCACTGTGGGTGTACCTACACCACATGGACTGACTGATGTCCAATAACAATCCTGGAGCTCCCTCCCTAACAGCACTGTGGGTGTACCTACACCACATGGACTGACTGATGTCCAAAAACAATCCTGGAGCTCCCTCCCTAACAGCACTGTGGGTGTACCTACACCACATGGACTGACTGACTGTCCAATAACAATCCTGGAGCTCCCTCCCTAACAGCACTGTGGATGTACCTACACCACATGGACTGACTGATGTCCAATAACAATCCTGGAGCTCCCTCCCTAACAGCACTGTGGGTGTACCTACACCACATGGACTGACTGATGTCGAATAACAATCCTGGAACTCCCTCCCTAACAGCACTGTGGGTGTACCTACACCACATGGACTGACTGATGTCCAATAACAATCTTGGAACTCCCTCCCTAACAGCACTGTGGGTGTACCTACACCACATGGACTGACTGACTGATGTCGAATAACAATCCTGGAACTCCCTCCCTAACAGCACTGTGGGTGTACCTACACCACATGGACTGACTGATGTCCAATAACAATCCTGGATCTCCCTCCCTAACAGCACTGTGGGTGTACCTACACCACATGGACTGACTGATGTCCAATAACAATCCTAGAACTCCCTCCCTAACAGCACTGTGGGTGTACCTACACCAGCACAGTGGTTAGCACTGCTGCTTCACAGCTCCAGGGACCTGGGTTCGATTCCCGGCTTGGGTCACTGTCTGTGTGGAGTTTGCACATTCTCCTCGTGTCTGCGTGGGTTTCCTCCGGGTGCTCCAGTTTCCTCCCACAGTCCAAAGATGTGCTGGTTAGGTTGATTGGCCAGGTTAAAAATTGCCCCTTAGTGTCCTGGGATGCGTAGATTAGCGGGATTAGCGGGATTAGCGGGTTAAATATGTAGGGAAAAGGGGGTAGGGCCTGGGTGGGATTGTGGTCGGTGCAGACTCGATGGGCCGAATGGCCTCTTTCTGTACTGTAGGGTTTCTATGATTTCACACGGATTGACTGATGTCCAATAACAATCCTGGAACTCTCTCCCTAACAGCACTGTGGGTGTACCTACACCACATGGACTGACTGATGTCCAATAACAATCCTGGAACTCTCTCCCTAACAGCACTGTGGGTGTACCTACACCACATGGACTGACTGATGTCCAATAACAATCCTGGAACTCCCTCCCTAACAGCACTGTGGGTGTACCTACACCACATGGACTGACTGATGTCCAATAACAATCCGGGAACTCCCTCCCTAACAGCACTGTGGGTGTACCTACACCACATGGACTGCAGCGGGTTCAAGAAGGCAGCTCACCACCACCTTCTCAAGGGGCAACTAGGGATGGGCAATAAATGCTTGTTGAGTCGACAATGCCCACAACCCACAGACAAATGAATTAAAAAAGTTTCCATTTGCTGGCAACGTAGCGATTTGAGTGGAGGGTTCTGATGCTGCAATATACAGACAGCATTGACATGGAAGTCACGCAAAACACTGTGAAGGATGTCAGTGGGGATGATTGTTAAACTGTTCTGAATTGGGAGACATTTGCAAAGAGAGACAGACGTGAAGACAACCCGATCACATATATTATGATACCGTCACGCATTGGGCACCATCATCAGATACGAACATTGCTTCCTCCTTGTAAAAAGAAAGGGCTTCTTTCATGAACTGCTTGCAGTTATATTAACCGTATAACTTCAAACACAAACATAGACATAGACATAGAACAGTACAGCACAGAACAGGCCCTTCGGCCCACGATGTTGTGCCGAGCTTTATCTGAAACCAAGATCAAGCTATCCCACTCCCTATCATCCTGGTGTGCTCCATGTGCCTATCCAATAACCGCTTAAATGTTTCTAAAGTGTCTGACTCCACTATCACTGCAGGCAGTCCATTCCACACTCCAACCACTCTCTGCGTAAAGAACCTACCTCTGATATCCGTCCTGTATCTCCCACCACGAACCCTATAGTTATGCCCCCTTGTAATAGCTCCATCCACCCGAGGAAATAGTCTTTGAACGTTCACTCTATCTATCCCCTTCATCATTTTATACACCTCTATTAAGTCTCCCCTCAGCCTCCTCCGCTCCAGAGAGAATAGCCCTAGCTCCCTCAACCTTTCCTCATATGACCTACCCTCCAAACCAGGCAGCATCCTGGTAAATCTCCTCTGCACTCCTTCCAGCGCTTCCACATCCTTCCTATAGTGAGGCGACCAGAACTGCACACAATACTCCAAATGTGGTCTCACCAAGGTCCTGTACAGTTGCAGCATAACCCCACGGCTCTTAAACTCCAACCCCCTGTTAATAAAAGCTAACACACTACAGGCCTTCTTCACAGCTCTATCCACTTGAGTGGCAACCTTTAGAGATCTGTGGATATGGACCCCAAGATCTCTCTGTTCCTCCACAGTCTTCAGAACCCTACCTTTGACCCTGTAATCCACATTTAAATTTGTCCTACCAAAATGAATCACCTCACATTTATCAGGGTTAAACTCCATTTGCCATTTTTCAGCCCAGCTTTGCATCTTATCTATGTCTCTTTGCAGCCTACAACAGCCCTCCACCTCATCCACTACTCCACCAATCTTGGTGTCATCAGCAAATTTACTGATCCACCCTTCAGCCCCCTCCTCTAAGTCATTAATAAAAATCACAAAGAGCAGAGGACCAAGCACTGATCCCTGCGGCACACCGCTAGCAACCTGCCTCCAATCCGAAAATTTTCCATCGACCACCACCCTCTGTCTTCGGTCAGACAGCCAGTTGCCTATCCAATCGGCCAACTTTCCCTCTATCCCACACCTCCTCACTTTCATCATAAGCCGACCATGGGGGACCTTATCAAACGCCTTACTAAAATCCATGTATATGACATCAACTGCCCTACCTTCATCAACACACTTAGTTACCTCCTCAAAAAATTCTATCAAATTTGTGAGGCACGACTTGCCCTTCACGAATCCGTGCTGACTATCTCGGATTAATCCGCATCTTTCTAAATGGTCGTAAATCCCATCCCTAAGGACCCTTTCCATCAATTTACCAACCACCGAAGTAAGACTAACCGGTCTATAATTACCAGGGTCATTTCTATTCCCTTTCTTAAACAGAGGAACCACATTCGCCATTCTCCAGTCCTCTGGCACCATCCCCGTGGACAGCGAGGACCCAAAGATCAACGCCAAAGGCTCTGCAATCTCATCCCTTGCCTCCCAAAGAATCCTAGGATACATTTCATCAGGCCCAGGGGACTTATCGACCTTCAGTTTATTCAAAACTGCCAAGACATCCTCCCTCCGAACATCTATTTCCTCCAGCCTATTAGCCTGTAACACCTTCTCTTCCTCAAAAACATGGCCCCTCTCCTTGGTGAACACTGAAGAAAAGTATTCATTCATCACCTCGCCTATCTCTACTGACTCCATACACAAGTTCCCACTACTGTCCTTGACCGGCCCTAACCTCACCCTGGTCATTCTTTTATTCCTCACATAAGAGTAAAAAGCCTTGGGGTTTTCCTTGATCCGACCCGCCAAGGACTTCTCATGTCCCCTCCTAGCTCTCCTAAGCCCCTTTTTCAGCTCATTCCTTGCTAACTTGTAACCCTCAATCGAGCCATCTGAACCTTGTTTCCTCATCCCTACATAAGCTTCCCTCTTCCTTTTCACAAGACATTCCACCTCTTTTGTGAACCATGGTTCCCTCACTCGGCCATTTCCTCCCTGCCTGACAGGAACATACCTATCAAGGACATCCAGTATTTGTTCCTTGAAAAAATTCCACTTTTCATTAGTTCCTTTCTCTGACAGTTTCTGTTCCCAACTTATGCCCCCTAATTCTTGCCTAATCGCATCATAATTACCCCTCCCCCAATTGTAAACCTTGCCCTGCCGTACGGCCCTATCCCTCTCCATTGCAATAACAAAAGACACCGAATTGTGGTCACTATCTCCAAATTGCTCTCCCACAACCAAATCTAACACTTGGCCCGGTTCATTTCCCAGTACCAAATCCAATGTGGCCTCACCTCTAGTCGGCCCATCCACATATTGTGTCAGGAAACCCTCCCGCACACACTGCACAAAAACTGCCCCATCCGAACTATTTGACCTACAAAGGTTCCAATCAATATTTGGAAAGTTAAAGTCCCCCATGCCAACTACCCTGTGACCCCCACACATATCCATAATCTGCTTAGCAATTTCTTCCTCCACATCTCTATTACTATTTGGGGGCCTATAGTAAACTCCTAGCAACGTGACCGCTCCTTTCCTATTTCTAACTTCAGCCCATATTACCTCAGTGTGCAGATCCCCCACGAAGTGCCTTTCCGCAGCCGTTAAACTATCCTTGATTAACAATGCCACTCCTCCACCTCTTTTATCAGCTTCCCTACACTTAGTGAAACATCTATACCCCGGAACGTCCAACAACCATTCCTGTCCTTGTTCTACCCACGTCTCCGTAATGGCCACAACATCGTAGTCCCAAGTACCAATCCACGCCCCAAGTTCATCTACCTTGTTCCGGATGCTCCTTGCATTGAAGTAGACACACTTCAACCCACCTTCCTGTCTACCAGTACCCACCCTTGACCCTGATACCTTCCCCAATGCCTCACCACCCTCACTGACTTCTGGACTACAACTCCCTTTCCCACTCCCCTGACAAATTAGTTTAAACCCCCCTGAAGAGCCGTAACAAATTTCCCTCAAACAGATCGATGTGAATACGCAGTCTCGCCAGAATAACAACGGATTCTTTCTGTTTCAGCCATATCTATAAATCAAATTGGATTCACAAAGTCTTCCTGATCTTGCTCCAGATTTCACTGCAGAATCAGTCTTTATTGTCTGTCCCACTGAAGATCACGTTTCCTTGTTTCCTGATGCGGGTTGTATTTGGTCCACGTTCAATCGCAGCATCCTTTCCAATCCATGCGCGTTCCCAGTTCATTATCTTTTCAAACATAACTTTCATCTTGTTCAGCTCTCCCTCCCTCACTTGCTTCAGTCCCTGACTTGTTTCAGAATCCCCTCTGGTGAATACTTCCAGCTCTTAGGATCCGTCAAATCCCAAAAGTGCAGAAAGAGGTCGTTCGGCATAAGAGCATCTTACCCAGGCCCCCATAACCCCACACATTAACTAGGTCTTATCCCCCTAACCTACCATCTGTGGACACTAAGGGACAATTTAGCATGGCCAATCCACCTAACCTACCATCTGTGGACACTAAGGGGCAATCTAGCATGGTCAATCCACCTAACCTATCATCTGTGGACACTAAGGCGCAATTTAGCATGGTCAATCCCCCTAACCTGCACATCTTTGGACACTAAGGGGCAATTTAGCATGTGCAAGTTAGGTGGATTGGCCATGCTAAATTGGAGAGACAGGATCTACAGACATTTAGAGTTGCAAGGACTGATTAGTGACAGTCAGCATGGCTTTGTGAGTGGAAAATCATGTCTCACAAATTTGATTGAGTTTTTTGAAGGGGTAACCAAGAAGGTAGATGAGGGCAGTGCAGTTGATGTTGTCTACATGGACTTTAGCAAGGCCTTTGACAAGGTACCGCATGGTGGGTTGTTGCATAAGGTTAAATCTCACGGGATCCAGGGTGAGGTAGCCAATTGGATACAAAATTGGCTTGATGACAGAAGCCTGAAGGTGGTTGTAGAAGTTTGTTTTTCAAACTGGAGGCCTGTGACCAGCAGTGTGCCTCAGGGATCAGTGTTTGGTCCACTGTTATTTGTCATTTATATTAATGATTTGGATGAGAATTTAGGAGGCATGGTTAGTAAGTTTGCAGAGAACACCAAGATTGGTGGCATAGTGGACAGTGAAGAAGGTTATCTCGGATTGTAACGGGATCTTGATCAATTGGGCCAGTGGGCTGACGAATGGCAGATGGAGTTTAATGTAGATAAATGTGAGGTGATGCATTTTGGTCGATCGAACCAGGGCAGGAGTTACTCAGTTAATGGTGGGACGTTGGGGAGAGTTCCAGAACAAAGAGATCTAGGGGTACAGGTTCATAGCTCCCTGAAAGTGGAATCACAGGTGGACAGAGTGGTGAAGAAGGCATTCAGCATGCTTGGTTTCATTGGTCAGAACATTGAATACAGGAGTTGGAATGTCTTGTTGAAGTTGTACAAGACATTGGTAAGGCCACACTTGGAATACTGTGTACAGTTCTGGTCACCCTATTATAGAAAGGATATTATTAAACTAGAAAGAGCTCAGAAAAGATTTACTAGGATGCTACCGGGACTTGACGGTTTGAGTTATAAGGGGAGGTTGGATAGACTTGGACTTTATTCTGTGGAGCGTAGGAGTCTTGGGGGTGATCTTATCAAGGTGCATAAAATAATGAGGGGCATAGACCAGCTAGATAGCCAATATCTTTTCCCACAGGTAGGGGAGTCTAAAACTAGAGGGCATAGGTTTAAGGTGAGAGGGGAGAGATACAAAAGAGTCCAGAGGGGCAATTGTTTCACACAGAGGGTGGTGAGTGTCTGGAACAAGCTGCCAGAGGTAGTAGTAAAGGCGGGGACAATTTTGTCTTTTAAAAAGCATTTGGACAGTTCGATGGGTACAATGGGTATAGAGGGATATGGGCCAAATGCAGGCAATTGGGATTAGCTTGGTGGTAAAAAAAAGGGGCGGCATGGACAAGTTGGGCCAAAGGGCCTGTTTCCATGCTGTAAACCTCTATGACTCTTTGTAGATGGTACACATGGCTGTCACTGAGCGTCGGTGGTGGAGGGAGTGAGTGTTTGTGGATGGGGGGCCAATCAAGTGGGGCTGCTTTGTCCTGGATGGTGTCGAGCTTCTTGAGTGTTGGAGCCGCACCCATCCAGGCAAGTGGGGAGTATTCCATCACACTCCTGACTTGTGCCTTGTAGATGGTGGACAGGCTTTGGGGAGTCAGGAGGTGAGTTTCTACCAGAATGAATTCTCTTTCCTGTTTTAGTCTCCATCCTGCAAGCAGCTGCAATCCAGCTCATTGTAGGAGTGTGGCCCTTTGAAGAAGGGGTGTTTCCCGAGGGCTGCCTGATCAGCGAGGATCTTATGGATCATCCCGGCAGGAAGTTGAGCCAATCGGCAGGAGGGCAAAGATCACAGTGTGAGGGGAGGGACTGGCAGTTGGAGCCGGGGAGTTGAGCAGAGCAGTCGCATTGTAAATTAGCCTGAACTTGTCGTATATGTAAGCCTACTTGCGACTGATGAAGGAGTTTCAGTTCATTTATTAGTGTCACAAGTACATTAACACTGCAATGAAGTTACTGTGAAAATCCCCTAGTCGCCACACTCCTGTTCGGGTACACTGACGGAGAATTTAGCACGGCCAATCCAGCACGTCTTTCGGACTGTGGGAGGAAACTGGAGGAAACCCACGCAGACACGGGGAGAATGTGCAGACTCCGCACAGACAGTGACCCAAGCCGGGAATCGGAGCCAAGTGGGGGCCCCCATCATCAGCCTTTGACCGGATTGGACTTGGCCTGAACTTTGTACTGGCCCCTCAGTAAATGGGACGTCGGATGGTTCGGCTGTCTGTCTGATTCAACTGGTGACTAGACTGGCTTTGGGCGAGTTTGTTGTGACTAGGTTGACTTTGATTCAGTGTGATTCCGTGTTGCCCTGTGGCACGGCGGTACTCTGAGGCAGAAGGTGTGGCACCACGGTGACCTGCCAACCAAAGAGAGGCCGGTGACTCTGCTGAACAGGGAGACAGTGGCTGTAATATCCACCCGAGGCTGAGGATTGTCTCTGGATCCCAGGCCAGGGGTGAGTGACAGCAGGAATTGGCGGGGGGCGGGGGGGAAAGGTGCTTGACAGCAAGTGCAGGGATTGGTTCTCAGCGAGCACTTCCCCATGCCAGGTCCCGCAATCAGGGCACTGAGTACTGGTTGAACAAGGGATACTGAGGGGCAATTTAGCATGGCCAATCCACCTAACCTACACATCTTTGGACACTAAGGGACAATTTAGCGTGGCCAATCCACCTAACCTACACATCTTTGGACACTAAGGGACAATTTAGCGTGGCCAATCCACCTAACCTACACATCTTTGGTCACTAAGGGACAATTTAGCATGGCCAATCCACATAACCGACACATCTTTGGACACTAAGGGACAATTTAGCATGGCCAATCCACCTAACCTGCACATCTTTGGACACTAAGGGACAATTTAGCATGGCCAATCCACCTAACCTGCACATCTTTGGACACTAAGGGACAATTTAGCATGGCCAATCCACCTAACCTACACATCTTTGGACACTAAGGGACAATTTAGCATGGCCAATCCACCTAACCTACACATCTTTGGACACTAAGGGACAATTTAGCGTGGCCAATCCACCTAACCTACACATCTTTGGTCACTAAGGGACAATTTAGCATGGCCAATCCACATAACCTACACATCTTTGGACACTAAGGGACAATTTAGCATGGCCAATCCACCTAACCTGCACATCTTTGGACACTAAGGGACAATTTAGCATGGCCAATCCACCTAACCTGCACATCTTTGGTCACTAAGGGACAATTTAGCATGGCCAATCCACATAACCTACACATCTTTGGACACTAAGGGACAATTTAGCATGGCCAATCCACCTAACCCACACATCTTTGGACACTAAGGGGCAATTTAACTTGGTCAGTCCACCTAACCTGCACATATTTGGTCACCAAGGGGCAATTTAGCATGGCGATCCACCTAACCTGTACATCTTTGGACACTAAGGGGCAATTTAGCATGGCCAATCCACCTAACCTACACATCTTTGGACACTAAGGGACAATTTAGCATAGCTAATCCACCTAACCAACACATCTTTGGACACTAAGGGGCAATTTAGCATGGCCAATCCACCTAACCTACACATCTATGGACACTAAGGGGCAATTTAGCATGGCCAATCCACCTGACCATCTTTCGGACTGTGGGAGGAAACTGGAGCACCCGGAGGGAACCCACGCAGACACAGGAAGAATGTGCAGACTCCGCACAGGCCGGGAATCGAACCCGGGTCCCTGGCGCCGTCAGGCAGCAGTGCGAACCACTGTGCCACCACGTTGTTGCTCTTTCCAAACTCTTAATCCCTAATTCAGTACAAATGGCCGTCAACAATGACTCATTCACTTCTCACCCCCACATCCCCCCACCACACTGTTTCCCCCTCTTGCACAGTTTCTCTGAGTATGGTCTCTTCCTAAATGCATCGGCAGGACCTCAGCTTGCAGTGCCAGTGCCTACCTTCAGAGGGCCAAAACCTTTGGGAGCGCAAACGTCCACCAGCTGAACTCCAGTGCAGTCAGAAAAAGCCACCGCAGCAGCACTGGGATCCTGCCTCGGAGCTGCGAAAATACTTCAAAGACATGCCTGTCCAAATATTAATGCCAACTCAGGAATGTTGTCGACACAGGATGTATACCAGGGGCTAAATATGGTGGATTTAGCCTTCCTGAAAGATAAATAGGTTAAAGGAAACTTGGATTTTTACCGGTTCTGACAGATAATTGTTTTGGCTACATCTCATGTCGCCACATTTTCCCAGAAAACATCCTCAGTCAGTTCAAGACAGTCAACAACAAACCCCATTCTCTGCTCTCTAAATGCATTAGTGTTCATCCGAACTCACATTCCAAACATAATATTATTATGGCCAGTTGGATTCCTCAGCATTGAAGAGTCTTGCTCTTCTTCACTGATCCACACATTTTCCAATGAGGTGTTACTTGCCTGTCCAATGAACTTGTATTTTACCCCTGTGTTTGAAATCAGCTGAAGAAGGAGCCCCTCTCATCCCCTTCAGTGTCTTGTTACAGTTTCAATTTGGTGGCACAGTGGTTAGCGCTGCTGCCTCAGCGGAGTCTGCACGTTCTCCCCGTCTCTGCGTGGGTTTCCTCCGGGTGCTCCGGTTTCCCCCCACACTCAAAGATGTGCAGGTTAGGTGGATTGGCCATGCTAAACTGCCCCTGAATGTCCAAAGATGTGCAGGTTAGGTGGATTGGCCATGCTAAACTGCCCCTGAATGTCCAAAGATGTGTCGGTTAGGTGGATTGGCCATGCTAAACTGCCCCTGAATGTCCAAAGATGTGCAGGTTAGGTGGATTGGCCATGCTAAATTGCCCCTTAGTGTCCAAAGACATGCTGGTTAGGTGGATTGGCCATGCTAAATTGCCCCTTAGTGTACCCGAACAGGTGCTGGAGTGTGGCGACTAGGGGATTTCCACAGTAACTTCATTGCAGCGTTAATCTAAGCCTACTTGTGACAATAACAAATAAACGTTAAAGTTTAAACAATTCTTTCAAAGTGCACTGATAGACTGGCTTCATGGAACATGTCACTTATATTTCCTCATGGTCCCAATCCAGGTCCCATCTGAGTTCATGCTCTCGTAGGGGAGGCTGTTGGTATTATTTTAAATTTATCCATGGGACATGGGCGTCGCCGGCTGGGCCAGCATTTATTGCCCATCCCTAGTTGCCCTTGGAGGGCAGTTGAGAGTCAACCACATTGCTGTGGCTCTGGAGTCACATGTAGGCCAGACTGGGTAAGGACGGCAGATTTTTTCCCTGAAGGACATTATTTATTGATGAGTGTCCCAATAGGCTTACATTAACACTGCAATGAAGTTGCTGTGAAAATCCCCGAGTCACCACACTCCTGTTCGGGTACACTGAGGGAGAATTTAGCATGGCCAATGCACTTAACGTGCACGTCTTTTGGACTGTGGGAGGAAACCAGAGTACCCGGTGGAAACCCACGCAGACACGGGGAGAATGTGCAGACTTGGTCGGCGTGGACCGGTTGGGCCGTAGGGCCTGTTTCCGTGCTATATTACTCTACGGGCGGAATTTTACCTCCCCGCCTGCCACGGGAATCGGAGCGGGCGAGGGGCGGACCATGGAAAGGTCCCTTGACCTCGGACGGGATTTTATAGTCTCGGGACGAGCTAGGCCGTAAAATTCCGCTCAACGACTCTAAACGTTATTTAATGACGCAGGAAACTGGAGCACCCGGAAGAAACCCATGCAGACAGCTCCCAACAGACAGTGACCCGAGCCGGGAATCAAACCGGGGTCCCTGGCGCTGTGAGGCAGCAGTGCTAACCACCGTGCCACCCACATTAGTGAACCAGATGGGTTTTTATGACAACGGTCTCATGGTCATTCTTAATTCCAGATATTTTTTCTTGAATTCAAATTCCACCATCTGCTGTGGCGGGATTCGAACCCGGGTCCCCCAGAACATTAGCTGAGTTTCTGGATCAGTAGCTTCGTAATAATACCACTCGGCCATCGCCTTCCCTAGCTGTTGGTAGCCGTGGTTACGGAGAAATCTTGCTTTCTCCAGCCTCATAGTGATTTTAAACATTGACATTGAAACATAGAAACTAGAAGCAGGAGGAGGCCATTCGGCCCTTCCAGCCTGCTCCCCCATTCATTTTGATCATGGCTGATCATCGAATTCAATATCTTGTTTCCCCCCTTCCCCCCATATCCCTCGATCCCTTTACTCCCAAGAGCTATATCTAATTTCTTCTTGAAATCACACAACGTTTTGGCCTCAACTACTTTCTGTGGGAGTGAATTCCACACATTCACCACCCTCTGGGTGAAGAAATTTCTCCTCACCTCAGTCCTAAAAGGTTTACCCCTTATCCCCAAACTATGACCCCTAGTTCTGGACTCCCCCCACCATCGGGAACATTCTTTCTGAATCTACCCTGTCTAACCCTGTTAGAATTTTATAAGTTTCTATGAGATCCCCTCTCACTCTTCTAAACTCCAGTGAATATAATCCTAACTGACTTAGTCTCTCCTCATATGACAGACCTGCCATCCCAGGAATCAGCCTGGTAAACCTTCGCTGTACTCCCTCTACAGCAAGGACATCCTTCCTCAGATAAGGAAGAACTGCACACAATACTCCAGGTGTGGCCTCACCAACGCCCTGTACAATTGCAGCAAAACACCCCTATGCCTGTAGCCTGTCCAAATCATAGAATCCCTACAGTGCAGAAGGAGGCCATTCGGCCCATCGAGTCTGCACCAACTCTCTGACAGAGTATCTTTCCCAGGCCTATCCCCGTAACCCCACATATTTACCCCATTAATCTTGCGACACTAAGGGGCAATTTAGCATGGTCAATCCGCCTAACCTGCACGTCTTTGGACTGTGGGGGGAAACCGGAGCACCCGGAGGAAACCCACACAGACACAGGGAGAACACGCAAACCCACACAGACAGTCACCCAAGGCGGGAATTGAAGCCGGATCCCTGGCGCTGTGAGGCAGCAGTGCTAACCCCTGTGCCGCCATGCCGCCCCACACTGAAACATCTCTGCATCCTCCTCACAGCTCACCCTCCCACCCAACTTTGTATCATCTGTAAATTTGGAGATAATACATTCAGTTCCCTCTTCCAACTCATGAATATATAATGTGAACAGTTGGGGCCCGAGCACAGATCCCTGTGGATCCCCACCAGTCACTGACTGCCAATCAGAAAACAGCCCCATTTATGCCAACTCTTTGCTTCCTATCTGCTAACCAGCTTTCTATCCATCTCAAGACATTACCTGCAATCCCATGTGCTTTAACTTTACATAGTGGTCTGTTCTGTAAGATCTTATCGAAAGCCTTCTGAAAGTCTAAATAAACCACATCCACTGGTTCCCCTCGGTCAACTTTACTAGTTACATCCTCAAAGAATTCCAATAGATTGGTCAAGCATGATTTCCCTTTTGTAAATCCATGCTGACTTTGTCTGATTATACCACTGCCTTCCAAATGCCGAGTTATGAAATCCTTGATAATAGACTCCAGCAACTTCCTCAGTACTGACATTAGGCTCACTGTCTATAGTTCCCTGTTTTCTCTCTACCTCCCTTTTTGAATAGCAGGCATACATTAGCTACCCTCCAATCTGTAGGAACTATTCCACAGATCTTTGGAAAATAATCACCAATAGATCTACTATTTCCAGGGCCACTTCCTTAAGTACTCTGGGATGAAGATTATCAGGACCTGGAGATTTATCCACCTTCAATCCCATCAGTTTCCCCAAAACCATTTCTCTACGAATGCTGATTTCCTTCATTAAGAGAATAGGTCAAAGGATCACAAAACTGTTTTTGAAACAGTGCCCTTAGCCAGTGCTCTTTTGATAGATCTCTATCTACCCCAACCTCAAGCTAATGGTGCCACTTTTAACTCATGACCCTTTGTTATTTGAATACTTTGTTGCAGCAAACCATTTGACTGGATCAACTTTGTCCAGCCCCTTTGTGACTGATTCAGTGTCTGTCCAATCTCAACCCTTAAACATCTCCACGTTATCTTAGAATCATAGAACCCCAACAGTGCAGAAGGAGGCCATTTGTCCCATCGAGCCTGCACCGACCACAATCCCACCCAGACCCGATTCCTGTAACCACACATATTTACCCTGCTAATTCCCGGCTCGGGTCACTGTCTGTGTGGAGTTTGCACATTCTCCTCGTGTCTGCGTGGGTTTCCTCCGGGTGCTCCGGTTTCCTCCCACAGTCCAAAGATGTGCGGGTTAGGTTGATTGGCCAGGTTAAAAATTGCCCCTTCGAGTCCTGAGATGCGTAGGTTAGAGGGATTAGCGGGTAAATATGTGGGGGTAGGGCCTGGGTGGGATTGTGGTCGGTGCAGACTCGATGGGCCGAATGGCCTCCTTCTGCACTGTAGGGATTCTATGATTCTATGATTCTATGACACTAAGGGACAATTTAGCACGGCCAATCCACCCTAACCTGCACATCTTTGGACCATAAGGGGCAATTTAGCATAGCCAATCCACCTAACCTGCACATCTTTGGACACTAAGGGACAATTTAGCATGGCCAATCCACCCTAACCTGCACATCTTTGGACACTAAGGGACAATTTAGCATGGCCAATCCACCTAACCTGCACATCTTTGGACACTAAGGGACAATTTAGCATGGCCAATCCACCCTAACCTGCACATCTTTGGACATTAAGGGACAATTTAGCATGGCCAATCCACCTGACCTACACATCTTTGGACACTAAGGGGCAATTTAGCATCAATAAAACTGGGAATGTCAGGGCTACTGACACTCCGGATTCTGACTGTGTTTTTTAATTCATTCATGGGACATGGGGCGTCGCTGGCTGGGCAGCATTTATTGCCCATCCCTATTGCCCGAGGGTAGTTGAGAGTCAACCACATTGCTGTGGCTCTGGAGTCACATGTAGGCCAGACCGGGTAAGGACGGCAGATTTCCTTTTCTAAAGGGCATTCGTGAACCAGATGGGTTTTTCTGACAATGGTTTCATGGTCATCAGTCGATTCTTAATTCCAGATATTTTTTACTGGATTCAAATTCCACCATCTGCCGTGGCGGGAATCAAACCCGGGTCCCCAGAACACTCACTGTGTACCAGAAGCACTCAATGAATGGAATGGAGCTTGGAAAGAAAGGGAACCTGGTGAAGGGACACCAGCCTCTGAGGAGCTATTTCCTTTCGCAAAACCATAAATCTGTGTCCTCCTAGTCCTTGTACCATCAGCCAAGGGAATAGTTTTTCTTTGAGCCCTTATCTAAAGCCAATCTAATCTTGTAACCCCCGATCAAATCTCCCCTCAATCTCCTTCGCTCCAAGGAAAACAACCCCGGCTTCTCCAACTCGAACCTTGGAGCTAAAATCCCCTCATCCCTGGAACCATTCTGGTAAATCTGCCTCCGTACCCTCCGCCACTGGGCGGCATGGTGGCACATTGGGTGGCATGGTGGCACAGTGCTTAGCACTGCTGTCTCACAGCACCAGGGACCTGGGTTCGATTCCCAGCTTGGGTCACTGTCTGTGCGGTGTCTGCACATTCTCCCCATGTCTGCGTGGGTTTCAAGGAGACTGTGGGTATCAGACAGGGCATCAATCCCAATATACAGCCTGACTGACTATGGGCAACATTTTGGTACCTTGGCACATGGAGGGCAAGCCATGGAGAAAAACATTCACAAATCTAACCTACCTCCATGGGCGAAGGTGGCTGGTTTCACTTTAATCTGAGAAAGGACAGAACAGAAATTACTCAGATATTGGAATAAATAATACAATTGCAAACTCGGAGGAATGGCAAACAGTGGGGGTGATCCACATGAGGACATCTCTTGACGAGCAGAATGGGCAGACAAGTGGCAGATAGAGTTTAATACAGAAGCGTGAGGTGATACATTTTGGCAGAGGGTTAGAGAGAGGCAATACAGACTTAATGACACTGTTCTAAAGAGTGTGCAAGGACAGAGGGCCCTGTAGGTACATGTAGATGGATCTTTGAAGATGGCAGAATCTTGGGCTTCAGAAAGAGAGTTATTGGCTGGGATTTTATTGCCCCGCCCACCACGCGAATCGGAGCGGTTGAGGGGCGGACAGTGGAAATGTCAGTATAGTCGGGCGGGATTTTACGGTTTCGCTAGAGCAAGGCCGTAAAAGTCCGCCCATTGAGTACAAAAGCAGGGAGGTTATGCAGAACCTTTATAAAACTCTGGTTAGGCCACAAGATAAAGTTTGTAACAAGTTGGCTTACATTAACACCGCAATGAAGTTACTGTGAAAATCCCCGAGCTGTCACACTCCGGCGTTTGTTTGGGTACAGTGAGGGAGAATTTAGCACCTAACCCACACATCTTTCAGACTGTGGGAGGAAACCAGAGCACCCGGAGGAAACCCATGCAGACACAGGGAGAACGTGCAGAATCCACACAGTGCCCCAAGCTGGGAATCGAACCCGGGTCCGTGGCGCCGTGAGGCAGCCGTGCTAACCCACTGTGCCACTGTGATATTGTTCCACAATTGGAGGCACATGTCCATGTTTGTCTCTGTTGTGTCGGCATTGTGTAAGTGTCAGATTGGCAATTCTGAAATAAAGCACAAAGACTGACTCAAAGACTCTTCACTGCAACAGGGACAATGAAGATATTTGAGAAAAAGTTATAGATTATAAAAGATCAGAGAGGGTTACCCAAGAGTAATGATACCCTATGGACACCGAGTCAGGAAGTAGAGGGCAAGAATCATAGAATCCCGACAGTGCAGAAGGAGGCCATTCGGCCCATCGAGTCAGCAGCGACCCACTTTTTTATAACCTTACGCGGGCCTGATCCCGTAACCCCACGTATTTACCCACTAATCCACCTAACCTACACATCTTTGGATGCCAAGGGAGAATTTAGCATGGTCAATCCAGTTAACCTGCACATCTTTGGACACTAAGGGGCAATTTAGCATCACCAATCCACCTAACCTGCACATCTTTGGACACTAAGGGGCATTTTAGCATGGCCAGTCCACCTAACCTGCCTCACAGCGCCAGGGGCCCGTGTTCAATTCCGGCCTTGGGTCATCGTGTGGAGTCTGCACATTCTCCCCGTGTCTGGGTGGGTTTCCTCCGAGTGCTCCAGTTTCCTCTCACAGTCCGAAAGATGTGTAGATTTGGTGGATTGGCCATGCTAAATTGCCTTTAGTGTCCAAAGATGCGCAGGTTAGCTGGATCGGCCATGTTAAATTGCCCCTTAGTGTCCAAAGATGTGTAGGTTAGGTGGATTGGCCATGCTAAATTGTCCCTTAGTGTCCGAAAGACGAGCTTGTTAGGTGCATTGGCCATGCTAAATTCTCCCTCAGTGTATCTGAACAGGCGCTGGAGTGTGGCGACTCAGGGATTTTCACAGTAACTTCATTGCAGTGTGAATGTTGTGACACTAATAAATAAACTTTAAACTGAGGAAATGATGATGGGTGATCACGTGAACCCCAGAGAAAATTAAACTCCATTAAAGTGGAGGCGATAGCCCAGTGGTAATGTAACTAGACTATTAATTCAGAAACTCAGCTAATGTTCTGGGGACCCGGGTTCGAATCCCGCCACGGCAGATGGTGGAATTTGAATTCAATAAAAAATATCTGGAATTGAGAATCTGCTGATGACCATGAAACCATTGTTGGAAAAACCCATCTGGGTCACTAATGTCCTTTAGGGAAGGAAATCTGCCGTCCTTACCCGGTCTGGCCTACATGTGACTCCAGAGCCACAGAAATGTGGTTGACTCTCAACTGCCCTCAGGGCAACTAGGGATGGGCAATAAATGCTGTAAGAAGTCTCACAACACCAGGTTAAAGTCCAACAGGTTTATTTGGTAGCAAATACCAAATTTGCTACCAAATAAACCTGTTGGACTTTAACCTGGTGTTGTGAGACTTCTTACTGTGCTTACCCCAGTCCAACGCCGGCATCTCCACATCATGGCTACCATCGATGCAATAAATGCTGGCCAGCCAGCGACGCCCATGTCCCACAAATGATTAAAAAATATTCTGTCAACATCTATCAATTAAAATTGTGTCTTCAAAGTTTGGATTGATTTGAGTAAAAGGGTAACATTGATTGCCTCATAGTTCACAGTTACTTTAGCAGAACTGGGTGAAAGCTAAGAGCTAATGATCAGTTGAAATGATGCTTCATCTGAATAAGTACAAAGTTCGAAATAATAGAGTTAAGGTAGGAATCGAGGTTGCCAGCGAGGGAGCTCAGCTGGACTAAAGTATCCTCATTCACTGGACGACTTAATTTACAGCCCAGGATTCGACACAATAGCTTGCTGCCTTTTGAACTCAGAGCCAGTGTTTTTGTTGAATCATAGAATCATACAGCACAGAAGAGGCCCTTCAGTCCATCGAGTCTGAACCGACACATTGGAAACACCTGAACTCCCACCTAATCCCATCTCCCAGCGCTTGGCCCATAGCCCTGAATGTTATGATGTGCCAAGTGCTCATCCAGGTACTTTTTAAAGGATGTGAGGCTTCTACCACCCTCCCAGGCAGCGCATTCCACACCTTCACCACCCTCTGGGTAAAATTATTTTTCCTCACATCCCCCCGAAACCTCCCACCCCTCAGCCTGTTTTACTATGCTTGCATTCTGACCTCTTAATACCCCACTTCAGAGATTTTTTTGATAATTCTTTTAAACGATGTGGGCATCGCTGGCGAGGCCAGGATTTATTCACCATCCCCAATTAAGACCATAAGACCATAAGACCATAAGACATAGGAGCGGAAGTAAGGCCATTCGGCCCATCGAGTCCACTCCACCATTCAATCATGGTTGATTTCAACTCCATTTACCCGCTCTCTCCCCATAGCCCTTAATTCCTCGAGAAATCAAGAATTTATCAATTTCTGTCTTGAAGACGCTCAACGTCTCGGCCTCCACAGCCCTCTGTGGCAATGAATTCCACAGACCCACCACTCTCTGGCTGAAGAAATTTCTCCTCATCTCTGTTCTAAAGTGACTCCCTTTTATTCTAAGGCTGTGCCCCCGCGTCCTAGTCTCCCCTAATTACCCCTTGAGAAGGTGGTGATGAGCTGCCGCCTTGAACCGCTGCAGTTTGTGTGGTGTAGGTACACCCACAGTGCTGTTAGGGAGGGAGTTCCAGGATTGTTATTGGACATCAGTCTGTCCATGTGGTGTAGGTACACCCACAGTGCTGTTAGGGAGAGAGTTCCAGGATTGTTATTGGACATCAGTCTGTCCATGTGGTGTAGGTACACCCACAGTGCTGTTAGGGAGGGAGTTCCAGGATTGTTATTGGACATCAGTCAGTCCATGTGGTGTAGGTACACCCACAGTGCTGTTAGGGAGGGAGTTCCAGGATTGTTATTGGACATCAGTCTGTCCATGTGGTGTAGGTACACCCACAGTGCTGTTAGGGAGAGAGTTCCAGGATTGTTATTGGACATCAGTCTGTCCATGTGGTGTAGGTACACCCACAGTGCTGTTAGGGAGGGAGTTCCAGGATTGTTATTGGACATCAGTCTGTCCATGTGGTGTAGGTACACCCACAGTGCTGTTAGGGAGGGAGTTCCAGGATTGGTATTGGACATCAGTCAGTCCATGTGGTGTAGGTACACCCACGGTGCTGTTAGGGAGGGAGTTCCAGGATTGTTATTGGACATCAGTCTGTCCATGTGGTGTAGGTACACCCACAGTGCTGTTAGGGAGGGAGTTCCAGGATTGTTATTGGACATCAGTCAGTCCATGTGGTGTAGGTACACCCACGGTGCTGTTAGGGAGGGAGTTCCAGGATTGTTATTGGACATCAGTCAGTCCATGTGGTGTAGGTACACCCACGGTGCTGTTAGGGAGGGAGTTCCAGGATTGTTATTGGACATCAGTCTGTCCATGTGGTGTAGGTACACCCACGGTGCTGTTAGGGAGGGAGTTCCAGGATTTTTATTGGACATCAGTCAGTCCATGTGGTGCAGGTACAGCCACATTGCTGTTAGGGAGGGAGTTCCAGGATTGTTTTTGGATATCAGTCAGTCCATGTGGTGTAGGTACACCCACAGTGCTGTTAGGGAGAGAGTTCCAGGATTGTTATTGGACATCAGTCAGTCCGTGTGGTGTAGGTACACCCACTGTGCTGTTACGGAGGGACTTCCAGGATTGTGATTGGACATCAGTCAGTCCATGTGGTGTAGGTACACCCACAGTGCTGTTAGGGAGTGAGATTCAGGATTGTTATTGGACATCAGTCAGTCCATGTGGTGTAGGTCCACCCACAGTGCTGTTAGGGAGGGAGTCCCAAGATTGTTATTGGACACCAGTCAGTCCATGTGGTGTAGGTACACCCACAGTGCTGTTAGGGAGGGAGTTCCAGGATTGTTATTGGACATCAGTCAGTCCATGTGGTGTAGGTACACCCACAGTGCTGTTAGGGAGGGAGTTCCAGGATTGTTATTGGACATCAGTCAGTCCATGTGGTGTAGGTACACCCACAGTGCTGATAGGGAGGGAATTCCAGGATTGTTATTGGACATCAGTCAGTCCATGTGGTGTAGGTACACCCACAGTGCTGTTAGGGAGTGAGATTCAGGATTGTTATTAGACATCAGTCAGTCCATGTGGTGTAGGTCCACCCACAGTGCTGTTAGGGAGGGAGTCCCAAGATTGTTATTGGACATCAGTCAGTCCATGTGGTGTAGGTACACCCACAGTGCTGTTAGGGAGGGAGTCCCAAGATTGTTATTGGACATCAGTCAGTCCATGTGGTGTAGGTACACCCACAGTGCTGTTAGGGAGGAAATTCCAGGATTGTTATTGGACATCAGTCAGTCCATGTGGTGTAGGTACACCCACAGTGCCGTTAGGGAGAGAGTTCCAGGATTATTATTGGACATCAGTCAGTCCATGTGGTGTAGGTACACCCACAGTGCTGTTAGGGAGGGAGTTCCAGGATTGTTATTGGACATCAGTCAGTCCATGTGGTGTAGGTACACCCACAGTGCTGTTAGGGAGGGAGTTCCAGGATTGTTATTGGACATCAGTCAGTCCATGTGGTGTAGGTACACCCACAGTGCTGTTAGGGAGAGAGTTCCAGGATTGTTATTGGACATCAGTCAGTCCATGTGGTGTAAGTACACCCACAGTGCTGTTAGGGAGGGAGTTCCAGGATTGTTATTGGACATCAGTCAGTCCATGTGGTGTAGGTACACCCACAGTGCTGTTAGGGAGGGAGTTCCAGGATTTTGATCCAGTGACAGTGAAGGAACGGCATGCATATTTTCAAGTCACCACAATCCCTTAGTTGCCACACTCCGGCGCCTGTTCGGGTACACTGAGGGAGAATTTAGCATGGCCAATGCACCCTAACCAGCACGCCTTTCAGACTGTGGGAGGAAACCGGATCTCCCGGAGGAATCCCACGCAGACACGGGGGGAGAATGTGCAGACTCCTCACAGACAGTGACCAGAGGCCGGGAATTGGACCGGGATCCCTGGCATTGTGAGGCAGCGGTGCTAACCACTGTGCCACCGTGCCACTTGTGGGGAAGGAGGTCAAGATCCATAATATCCTGGCCAACATTCCTCCCACAAACAGCTGTTACAGCTGGTTATTTGATGCACTGCTGTTGAGGTGAATGGTCAGCACTTTGAACGAAATATCTAATCGTCCTTTCACTTCAACCAAATTCATTGCAAGTGTTTGAGATATTTCTGAGCGATGTAACGGGGTTCTATATAAATGCAAGTTCTCTCTGCTCTGGCTTTTTTTGCTTCTTTTACAATGAATGACCTCTCTGTATTGGAGCTGAAGATTCGAATGAGCCTTCAGCGTTCGTTCAAAGCCTCCCCGGTCAGACTGTGTCGAAAATCAGATTGCAGAGTAAATTAAAATTCAACAAACATTGTCTCAAGACAAAGTGGGATCTCTTCTCTTGTCCACATCCAGGAAATGGAAAGAAGGAACTAAAATAACAGGCACTTGACCACCCTTGGGATTCAACGTTCAGCGAGGTGAATGTGAAAGCTTTGATTATTCGAGGCAGCGTTAAGCTGTCCAAGTCTTGACAAATAAATGAAGTTCAAAAGTATCCGACTTGAGTATGAACATAAGAGGGCCTAAGAGGACCACAAGGGCACAGGAGAGATCCCACGTTACACAGCGCTGTGTTAACAGACGCTCTGCAGCCACACCATACAGCCCCTTGCAGGATTTTGAATTGAAACCCTTTTTGAAATAATGTTTTCATAGAATCATAGAATCCCTGCAGTGCAGAAGGAGGCCATTCTGCCCATCGAGCCTGCACCGACCACAATCCCACCCAGGTCCCATCTCATAACCCCACGTACTTACCCTACTAATCCCCCTGACACGAAGGGACAATTTAGCATGGCCAATCCACCTAACCTACACATCTTTGGACACTAAGAGGCAATTTAGAACCACCAACCCACCTAACCTGCACATCTTTGGATACTAAGGGACAATTTAGCATGGACAATCCATCTCACCTACACATCGTTGGACACTAAGGGGCAATTTGGCATGGCCAATCCACCTAACCTACACATCTTTGGACACTAAGGGACAATTTAGCATGGCCAATCCACCTAACCTACACATCTTTGGACACTAAGGGGCAATTTGGCATGGCCAATCCACCTAACCTACACATCTTTGGACACTAAGGGACAATTTTGCATGGCCAATCCACCTAACCTACATATCTTTGGACACTAAGAGGCAATTTAGAACCGCCAATCGACATAACGTGCACATCTTTGGATACTAAGGGACAATTTAGCATGGACAATCCATCTCACCTACACATCGTTGGACACTAAGGGGCAATTTAGCATGGCCAATCCACTTAACCTACACATCTTTGGACATTAAGGGACAATTTAGCATGGCCAATCTCCCTAACCTGCACATCTTTGGACACTAAGGAACAATTTAGCATGGCAAATCCCCCTAACCTACACATCTATGGACACTAAGGGGCAATTTAGCATGGCCAATCCACCTAACCTGCACATCTTTGGACACTAAGGGACAATTTAGCATGGCCAATCCACCTAACCTGCACATCTTTGGACACTAAGGGACAATTTAGCATGCCCAATCCCCCTAACCTGCACATCTTTGGACACTAAGGGGCAATTTAGCATGGCCAATCCACCTAACCTGCACATCTTTGGACACTAAGGGACAATTTAGCATGGCCAATCCCCCTAACCTGCACATCTTTGGACACTAAGGGTCAATTTAGCATGGCCAATCCGCCTAACCCACGCATCTATGGGCTTCGATGAATTATTGCAAATTAATATGAGCTGACATTGTCGCCAGCTCCCCTCGATTTAAGGATGAGGCCTTCTCAAGGCCGAGAATATGAGCCGAGGGGCTTCTTGTGATGAAACAAGTAGATTCTTGACACATGGACAGTTGAACATGTGGGGCAGGATGCCTCACCAGGTGCAGAGTGCTGGATTCACTTCTCCTTTTTCCATTCTGCTGTAGAGAGAATACATAAAGAGAGGTGAGAGGAAATGATTGCATAAATAGGTCATGATGTGGAGATGCCAGCGTTGGACAGGGGTAAACACAGTAAGAGTTTTAACAACACCAGGTTAAAGTCCAACAGGTTTATTTGGTAGCAAATACCATTAGCTTTCGGAGCGCTGCTTCACTCCATCTGACGAAGGAGCAGCGCTCCGAAAGCTAATGGCATTTGCTACCAAATAAACCTGTTGGGCTTTAACCTGGTGTTGTTAAAACTCTTACTGTGCATAAATAGGTGCCAGAGAGAGAGAGAGAGGGCACAGAAACATCATAGGAAGTGAAAGACAGAGAATGCCCCAGCTCTGGATCCAGTGCCAGTCGCAGGCATTGCCCCAGCTCCAGATCCAGTGCCAGTCCCGGCACTGTTCCCAATCCTGATGACAGGCAAGCCCCAGTCACTGACCCAGGCTCTCACCCCGAGCCAACCCTGAGCACTGTCTCTTCCGAGAGACCGACCTCAGAACCTGACTCAGAGCTGGCACTGCCAACCCTCGCGGGGAGCCTAAGGCCTCAGCGCGCAGCAGCTCTGAAGACAGTTGGATAAAAGTCGTCCGCTAGAGGAAGCGTCCAGTGCTCTAGCCCAGAAGCCATGAAAGAGACAGTCCCTTTGCTGAGGCCTTCACTCCAGCTTTGTAGCCGAGACGTCATGGAGGGACAGGTCCCCTGGAGCCAGAGACCTCCCACTTAAGCAAGGAGCCTCCCTCGGCACACATAGAGGCACGGTGAGCCTGATTCAAACACTGGCCCGACATTGGTACTGAGGTCAACACACCCTCAACCACCCTTCAACACAAGTCCATTTTCTTTCCAGCTGGATAAGAGCCTGCGATCTCTGGTCGTCTTTCATCCAGTCATTCGTAACATGATTAACAGTCCGAACAGTACGAAAAGTAACCATATTTACAGGGCATTATCCTGCATTCTCCTAACGTTTGTGAACCTCTGCGTCATTTTTCATATTTTTTTCTTGTTCATTCGTGGGACATGGGACATTTATTGCCCATCCCTAGTTGCCCGAGGGCAGTTGAGAGTCAACCACATTGCTGTGGCTCTGGAGTCACATGTAGGCCAGACCGGGTAAGGACGGCAGATTTCCTTCCCTAAAGGACATTCGTGACCCAGATGGGTTTTTCCGACAATGGGTCATCAGTAGATTCTTAATTCCAGATATTTTTTATTGAATTCAAATTCCACCATCTACCGTGGCGGGATTCGAACCCGGGTTCCCAGAACATTAGCTGAGTTTCTGCACTAATAGTCTGGCGATAATACCGCTAGGCCATCACCTCCCCTGTAAATCATGCTAACTTGACATTTTTCAGGTCTCAAGTGGCATGCAGTGGGCAGCCCTTCTTGTTATCGTCTGTTTTATTTTTGGGACACCAGTTGAACAGGGAGGCGACTACCCTGGTTACATGTGGCTCTCTCCTTCCACAGAGGCCGAGTGCGATGATGGAATCCTCTGGGTCTATCCGCACCACACTGTAATGTGTAAAATGACAGAATCAGACAGTGCAGAAGAGGCCCTTCAGCCCATCGAGTCCGCACCGACAAGTGAGAATCCCACCTGCCAGCACTTGGTCCATAGCCCTGAATGTTATGATGCGCCAAGTGCTCATCCAGGTACTTTTTAAAGGATGTGAGGCCTCCACCACCATCGCAGGTAACGCATTCCACACCCTCACCACCCTCTGGGTAAACAAGATTTTCCTCACATCCCCCCTAAACCTCCTGCCCCTCACCTTGAACCTATGTCCCCTCGTGACTGACCCTTCAACTAGGGGAACAGCTGCTCCTTATCCACTCTGTCCATGTCCCTCATAATCTTGAACACCTCGATCAGGTCGCTCCTCAGTCTTCTCTGCTCCAGAGAAAACAACCCAAGCCTATCCAACCTCTCTTCATAACTTAAATGTTCCACCCCAGGCAGTATCCTGATGAATCTCCTCTGCATCCCCTCCAGTGCAATCCTTCCTATAATGTGGCGATCAGAACTGCACACAGTACTCCAGCTGTGGCCTCACCAAAGTTCTATACAACTCCAACATGGCTTCCCTGCTTTTGTAATCTATGCCCCGATTGATAAAGGCAAGTGTCCCATATGCCTTTTTCACCAGCCTACATTCATACCCTTCCGCCTTCAGAGATCTGTGGACAAACACACCAAGTTCCCTTTGTTCCACAGAACTTCCTAGTGTCCTACCATTCACTGAATACTTCCTTGTCAAATTACTCCTTCCAAAGTGTATCACCTCACACTTTTCAGGGTTAAATTCCATCTGTCACTTTTCCGCCCATTTGACCATTCCGTTACCACCCAGCCAATCTCTGTGTCATTGACAAGCTGACTAATGTATGGATGTAATAGTCAGTGAACAGTGTGTGGGAGAGTGAATGGGAGCTCAGGGGAATGTTGTATAAGAGTCAAACCACAGGTGACTGGTGGGAATTTTTTTATTATTCATTCGTTGGACATGGACATTGCTGGCTGGCCAGCATTTATTGCCCATCCCTAGTTGCCTGAGGGCAGTTAAGAGTCACCCACATTGCTGTGGCTCTGGAGTCACATGTAGGCCAGACCGGGTAAGGACGGCAGATTTCCTTCCCTAAAGGACATTAGTGAACCAGATGGGTTTTTCCCACAATGGTTTCATGGTCATCAGTAGATTCTAAGTTCCAGATATTCAAATTCCACCACCTGCCGTGGCGGGATTCGAACCCGGGTCCCCAGAACATCAGCTGAGTTTCTGGGTTAATAGTCTAGCGATAATACCACTAGGCCATCACCTCCCACCAACAGGTACGCAGAATTGGGATCTTTAGCCATTGGTCAAGACATCCAACACTTCATCCTACATATACTGACCTGCCTGAGAGTATTCACACACCCTTCCCTAAACTCAATATCCCTCATATCCCTCTCTTTGGTGAATACCGATACAAGTACTCATTAAGGTTCTCACCCGCTTCCTCTGGCTCCACACATAACCACCCTCTTTTATCCTTGACTGGTCCTACTCTTTCCCTCGCTACCCTCTTGCTCCTAATATATGAATAAAATGCCTTGGGATTCTTCTATGCATGGTGGCACACGGGTGGCACAGTGGTTAGCGCTGCTGCCTCACAGCGCCAGGGACCCGGGTTCGATTCCTGGCTTGGGTGACTGTCTGTGTGGAGTCTGCACATTCTCCCCGTGTCTGCGTGGGTTTCCTCCGGGTGCTCTGGTTTCCTCCCACAGTCTGAAGACGTGCTGGTTAGGGTGCATTGGCCGTGCTAAATTCTCCCTCAGTGTACCCGAACAGGCGCCAGAGTGTGGCGACTAGGGGATTTTCACACTAACTTCATTGTAGTGTTAATGTAAGCTGACTTGTGACGCTAATAAATAAACTTCAAAGAAATTTTCTAAACCCTGCTGGCCAAGGTCATGGTCCCTTCATGGTCCCTTTTAACCGTCCGAACTCCCTGTTTGAGCTCCTTCCTACTTTCTCTATATTCTTCAAGGACTTTGTCTGTTTTCCTTTGCCTAGACCTTCCTCTATTTCTTGACGAAGTTGACAATTTCCCCTGTCATCCAAGGTTCCCGAATCCTGACATTCCTGTCCTTCAGTTTCACAGGAACATGCCTGCCCTGCACTCTGATCAACTGGGCTTTCAAAACTTCCACATATCCATAGAAACCATAGAATCCCTGCAGAGCAGAAGAAGGCCCATCGAGCCTGCACCCACAACAATCCCACCCAGGTCCTATCCCCGTAACCCCACATATTTACACCACTAATCCCTCGAAGCTACACATCCTGGAACACAAGGGGGCAATTTAGCATGGCAAATCCACCTAACCTGCACATCTTTGGACACTAAGGGACAATTTAGCACGGCCAATCCACCTAACCTACACATCTTTGGACACTAAGGGACAATTTAGCATGGCCAATCCACCTAACCTACACATCTTTGGACACTAAGGGACAAATTAGCATGGCCAATCCACCTAACCTACACATCTTTGGACACTAAGGGACAATTTAGCATGGCCAATCCATCTAACCCGCACATCTTTGGACACTAAGGGGCAATTTAGCATGGCAAATCCACCTAACCTGCACATCTTTGGACACTAAGGGACAATTTAGCATGGCCAATCCACCGAACCTGCACATCTTTGGACACTAAGGGACAATTTACCATGGCCAATCCACCTAACCTGCACATCTTTGGACACTAAGGGACAATTTAGCATGGCCAATCCACCTAACCTGCACATCTTTGGACACTAAGGGGCAATTTAGCATGGCCAATCCACCTAACCTACACATCTTTGGACACTAAGGGGCAATTTAGCATGGCCAATCCACCTAACCTGCAAAGCCAGAATTTTCCCGAAAAAATTCTAATTGTTGAACTCGCATGAAGAGAATGGTGTAGAGAAAGACCAAGTTAATATTTTATTTATTATTGTCACATGTATTGGGATACAGTGAAAAGTATTGTTTCTTGCACGCTCTACATAATTAAGGACCCCACGCACCCTGGACATTCTCAGTTCCACCTTCTTCCATCAGGAAAAAGATACAAAATTCTGAGGACACGTACCAACCGACTCAAGAACAGCTTCTTCCCTGCTGCCATCAGACTTTTGAATGGACCTACCTCACGCTGAGCTGATCTTTCTCTACACCCTAGCTATGACTCTAACACTCCATTCTGCACTCCTTTCCTTCTCTATGAAGGTGGAAGAGAGAATGTCCAGGGTGCGTGGGGTCCTTAATTATGCTTAATTAAACACAGGAGAAGAGAGGTATTTGCTCATTTGCCGATGATACGAAGATAGGTACAAGGGCGGGTTGTGTTGAGAATATCGTGATTCTGCAATGGGATATTGGTAGGTTGGGTGACTGGGCGAAAACCTGACAACTGGAGTTTAATGTGGGGAAGTGTGAGGTCATGCACTTCAGTAGGAGGAATCAAAAGTCTGATTATTATCTCAATGGAGAGGGAATGCAGGTAAATGAATTGTAGAGGGATCTGGGTGTTCTAGTGCATGAATCACAAAAAGCTAGCAGGTAGGTCCAACCAGTCGTTAAGAAGGCAAATGACATTTTGGCCTTTATTGCAAAAGGGATTGGAGTTTAGAAATAGGGAGGTTTTGTTGTAATTGTACAGGGTGTTGGTGACGCCTCACCTGGAACACTGCGTACAGTTTTGGTCCCCTTACCTAAAAAAGGATACAGTAACATTGGAGGCAGTGCAAAGGAGATTCAGCAGGCTAGTTCCTGGGATGTAAGGGGAGCTCGGCGATCAGAGCATCCTGGGGGGGGGGGGGGGGGGGGGGGGTGGTGGGGGGGGGGGGTGGGGGGGGTGGGGGGGTGGGGTGGGGGGTGGTTTGGGCGTTGGGGGCGTTGGGGGGGCGGGGGGCAGGTTGGGGCCGGGCTCAGGAATGGTCAGGGGGCCAGCGATCGGGACATGGGGTCGCGAAGAGTCGGCGTTGCGGGGGCCGTGGGCCTGGCCAGCAAACAGGGGGCTGGTAGTGCGAGGCCATTGTGCATGCTCTGCTCTCAGCGCTGACGGACCTCAGCATTGACAGCTCTCTCCAGTTTTCACGCGAGTTTGACAATTAGAATTTTTTGGGGAGAATTCTGGCCTTGTAGGTTAGGTGGATTGGCCATGCTAAATTGCCCCTTCGTATCCAAAGATGTGCGGGTTAGGTGGATTGGCCATGCTAAATTGTCCCTTAGTGTCCAAAGATGTGCAGGTTAGGGGGATTGGCCATGCTAAATTGTCCCTTAGTGTCCAAAGATGTGCAGGTTAGGGGGATTGGCCATGCTAAATTGCCCCTTAGTGTCCAAAGATGTGTAGGTTAGGGGGATTGGCCATGCTAAATTGTCCCTTAGTGTCCAAAGATGTGCAGGTTAGGGGGATTGGCCATGCTAAATTGTCCCTTAGTGTCCAAAGATGTGCAGGTTAGGGGGATTGGCCATGCTAAATTGCCCCTTAGTGTCCAAAGATGTGCAGGTTAGGGGGATTGGCCATGCTAAATTGTCCCTTAGTGTCCAAAGATGTGCGGGTTAGGTGGATTGGCCATGCTAAATTGCCCCTCCGTATCCAAAGATGTGCGGGTTAGGTGGATTGGCCATGCTAAATTGCCCCTTAGTGTCCAAAGATGTGTAATCCAGGGGGATTAGTGGGGTAAATATGTGGGGTTACAGGGATGGGGCCTGTATGTCGGAGAGCTGGGATGGGCCGAATGTTCTCCTTTTGCACTGTAAGGATTCTGTGACTTTAACGTGCAAACTCCACACAGACAGACAGAGACCCGAGGCTGGAATCGAACCCGGATCCCTGGCGCTGTGAGGCAGCAGTGCTATCCCACTGTGCCACCGTGCCGGGAGTATTGGCGAGTGGCGAATTCTGGCAAAAGTGGTGACACTGAGGGCAGCAGCGCTGCTCGAACCTCCAAGCGCGTCTGCCGGATGGCCTGTTGAAAGTGGCCTGTTGAAAGTGTGCTCTCTCCGTGCTCTGTGTTCAAAATATGGCCTGTGCAAAGCCAGAGACGGAGCCAGAAAGCTGGACCCAACTCACTCGGGAAAAAAAGGCGAGAGGTATGGCAGGTATGAGATCTGAACGAGCAGTCATGCCAGGCATATGAAAGAAGGGAGCCAGTGCAAACAAAAGCCTCTTTGAGCGAGTCGGTGATAGTGCGGGCTGTCCATCAGCGCAGAGAGGAATCCTGGCAGGAGGGCAGTGATTGGTGACGGCGACCTGGCATGAAGAGGATTTGGACTTCTCAAAGCAGTGTAGTGTGCTTCACAAATATTTGCCTGTTTGTGTCAATGGAGGACAGAAATGCAGAACAAATATAGAACCCGCAAGAGACCGGGAGAGCGATTAAAGCAAACTGGTGCACGGGAAAAAATGCCACCTTTGTACACAGGCAGAGAATAAGAGACTTCAGTCAGTTTAGTTCAGGTGAGGCAGTAGCTTCTGAATTAACTTTTCATTGAGGGTCAGAATCTTTAACAGCAAGATTTCCCCACACCCACCCAGCAAAAAGGCATCAAAAACGTGCGGCCTGGGCAGTCTGTTTGTTTGTCTTTTTCATTTTTGGTCACAATATACGGGCACGGCGGCACAGCGGTGAGCACTGCTGCCTCACAGCGCTCGGGATCGATTCCGGCCTCGGGTCACAGTCTGCGCGGAGTTGGAAGCTGTCCGCGTGGGTTTCCTCCGGGTACTCCAGTTTCTTAAGTCAAGTTTAAAGTCGTTTGAGCGAGATTTTACCACCTCTCTCGTCCCAAAACCGTAAAATCCCACCCGAGGTCAACAGACCGTTCCATTGTCCGCCCCTCGCCCGCTCCGATTCCCGTGGCGGGAGGGGCGGTAAAATTCCAACCATAGAGTCATTGATAGAATCCATACAGTGCAGAAGGAGGCCATTCGGCCCATCGAGTCTACACCGACCACAATCCCACCCAGGCCCTATCCCCGTAACCCTTCATATTTACCCTGCTAATCCCTTGACACTAAGGGGTAATTCAGCATGGCCAATCCACCCAGCGCGCACATCTTTGGAGTCTGGGAGGAAACCCACGCAGACATGGGGAGAATGTGCAGACTCCGCACAGACAGTGACCCAAGCCGGGAATCGAACCCAGGTCCCTGGAGCTGTGAGGCAGCAGTGCTAACCACTGTGCTACCGTGCCACCATGCCGTATAGCACGGAAACAGGTCCTTCGGCCCAACTAGTCCATGCCAACCATGGTGCCCTGCCAGCTCGTCCCAATTGCCCGTGTTTGGCCCATATCCCTCTAATCCTTCCCCATCCATGTACTTATCCCAATGCTTTTTAAATGTTGCTATTGTACCTGCCTCAACCACTTTCTCTGGCAGCTCATTCCATGTACGCACCACCCTCTGCGTGAAGATGTTTCCCCTCAGGTCCCTTTTAAACCTTTCCCCTCTCACCTTAAACCTATGCCCTCTGGGTGGGAGTGCGGGGGTCCCGCTGCCATTCTGCATTTAGTGGTTGTGGTGAACCATTGTTGGTTCCCACTAGGTAGTGCTGAGCCATGGTCTGGCCAGTACTATGAGTCTGTATATATGTTACTGTTGGGGTTAGGGTTGGGCTGTTCTACCTGTTAATATAGCCCTATGGTACACTCCAGTTGGCTCCGCCTCCTGGGAGAGGTATAAAGGTCACTGCTCTGCCTGGTGACCCTTTAGTCTGGGATCGTATACTGTATATAGTAGCTCTGTTATTGTTGGCAATAAAAGCCTTTATTTCCCGAGTACATCCAGCCTCTCGTGTGTTATATCGCGCATCAATTTTATTGCCAACAAGTAAATTCTTTTTTTTTTTGAAAAAAAAAACGACAAAGAAAACATGGAGCAAATGCTTAAACCCGAACGGCTTACGTTGGACCCACGTGCGGCGGGAGCATCGAACACTTTCGACCACTGGTTGAAGTGTTTCCAAGATTACCTCGACGCCTCCACAGCGGTCTCCGACGACGCCGACAGACTCCGGGTCCTCCACGCGAGGGTAAGCGACGCTGTATACTTAGCGATCCGTGGGGCCACCGACTACAAAGGGGCCCTCGAGCTTCTCAAGAAGCGATACAACAAACCGCCGAATGAGATGCATGCTCGATACCTTCTAGCCACTCGACGGCGGCAGCCCGGCGAAACGACGGAACAGTACGCGTGCGAGCTTCAACAGCTAGTCAGAGCCTGCAACTGCAAGTCAGTGTCGGCAGACCAGTACATGAGCGACCTAGCTCGAGATGCGTTCGTGGCGGGAATCGGCTCGTCGTACATCCGCCTTCGGCTGTTGGAGCAAGGTAACCTCGATCTCACTAAAACCGTAGAGTTAGCTGACGCTCTAGAAACGGCCTCCAAAAGTCAGGCGATGTACCCCGACGACCACGTGGAGACAGCGTGGCAGGGGCAGTCACAGACCCCACTTCATCCAGCGGGTCCGAAAAACTGCGCGATTGCGTTCCCAGCCTCGGACCTGACGACGGCAGCAGCTCCAGGTGGCCCGCGGTGTTACTTCTGTGGGGGGGGTGAAACACCCTCGGCAGCGATGTCCAGCTAAAGCGGTGTTGTGCTCTGCCTGCGGTAAGAAGGGGCATTATTCCAAGGTATGCCGGTCCAAACTTCCATCCAAGAACAGCAGTGCGGCGTGTGACTCCCCGGAGCCGGCCTCCTTGTCTTCTGCATCTTCAAGGTCTTCTACCACGTGCGATTCCAGGACGTCGCCATTCCGAACGACGGAGTCGCAAGACACGTGCGACCTGCAGGGGCCGCAGGTTTTGGCGCCATCGTCCACGTGCGACCTATGGGGGCAGCCATTTTGGTTGGCACCGACCGCGAATGACCAGCAGGGGTCGTCATCAACCATCTCAGCTGCCTGCAGTTGCGCCCACGAACCAACGGTGGTGTCGATCATCCTGGACCAGGCCAAGCCTCACAGACCCGCCAAGTCCATGATGGACATACAGGTAAACAAACGCCCGATTTATTGTTTGTTTGACAGCGGGAGCATGGAGAGCTTCATTCGCCCAGACAGCGTGAAGCGGTGTGGTCTCCAGATTCGGACTGTCAAGCAGACAATTTCGATTGCGTCAAGGTCCCGGTCTGTCACCGTGCTAGGGAGTTGCGTGGTCAATCTGACGGTGCAGGGCACGGTTTACGAGAACTTCAAGCTCCTTGTGTTACCGCACCTTTGCGCGCCAATACTCCTAGGACTAGATTTTATGGTCCACTTGAAGAGTGTAACCCTGCAGTACGATGGGCCACTCCCTCCGCTTTCAGTGGGAGATCCGCAGCCTCTAAATTGCCCAACGCGCTCAACATGTAGTCTCTCAACGCTTAGGATTACCACGCCCTCCCTATTCCAGAATCTCGTGCCAGGCTGCAAGCCCATCGCAACAAAGAGCAGGCGTTACAGCGCTGAAGATCGGATCTTCATTCGATCTGAAGTTCAGCGGCTCCTCAAGGAAGGGATCATCCAACCTAGCGCTAGTCCTTGGAGAGCGCAAGTCGTGGTGGTTAAGAATGGGAACAAACCCCGGATGGTCATAGACTATAGTCAGACCATCAACAGATACACGCAGCTGGATGCGTATCCCCTCCCGCGCATATCTGACATGGTCAACCAGATTGCGCAGTACCGGGTGTTCTCCACCATCGACTTAAAATCTGCTTACCACCAGCTCCCCATTCGCCCAGAGGACCGACAATACACGGCCTTTGAGGCGGATGGTCGCCTGTACCATTTTTTAAGGGTTCCTTTTGGTGTCACGAATGGGGTCTCGGTCTTCCAGCGTGCTATGGACCGAATGGTGGACCAGAACGGACTGCGGGCTACCTTCCCGTACCTGGATAATGTCACCATCTGCGGCCATGACCAGCAGGACCACGATACCAACCTTCTTAGATTCTTACACACTGCATCTCGCCTGAATCTGACCTACAACAGGGAGAAGTGTGTATTTCGCACGCGCCGCCTAGCTATCCTTGGATACGTGGTGGAAAACGGGGTCCTTGGCCCTGATCCAGACCGTATGCGTCCTCTCCTCGAACGTCCCCTGCCCACTAACGTCAAAGCACTGAGAAGATGCTTAGGCTTCTTCTCATACTACGCACAGTGGGTTCCCAATTACGCGGACAAAGCCCGTCCGCTCATCATGTCTACCTCTTTTCCCCTACCACCAGAGGCTCGCTTAGCCTTTGCAAGAATAAAAGCCGACATCGCAAAAGCCACGATGCACGCTGTCGATGAGTCCATCCCCTTTCAGGTGGAGAGTGATGCATCTGATTTCGCCCTGGCCGCCACACTTAACCAGGCGGGCAGGCCCGTCGCCTTTTTTTCTCGCACCCTCCAAGGCCCTGAAATTCGACATTCGGCGGTGGAAAAGGAGGCCCAGGCCATTGTGGAGGCCGTTCGGCATTGGCGCCATTACTTGGCGGGAAAACGGTTCACTCTGCTCACGGACCAGCGGTCCGTGGCGTTCATGTTCAACAACACGTTACGGGGTAAGATCAAGAATGATAAGATCTTGAGGTGGAGAATCGAACTCTCCACCTACAATTATGATATCATGTATCGTCCAGGGAAGCTCAACGAGCCCTCGGATGCCCTGTCGCGTGGAACATGCGCTAGTGTGCAGGAGAATCGATTACAGGCTCTCCACAATGACCTCTGCCATCCAGGGTCACTCGGCTCTTCCACTTCATAAAAGCCCGGAATCTACCCTACTCGGTGGAGGATGTCAGGTCCATAACCAGAAGCTGCCGGGTATGCGCGAAATGCAAACCGCACTTCTACCGACCTGACAGGGCACAATCCATTAAGGCCACTCGTCCATTCGAAAGACTGAGTGTGGACTTTAAGGGCCCCCTTCCCTCGACAGATCGGAACGTGTACTTCCTCAATGTGGTTGATGAGTACTCACGATTCCCCTTTGTCATTCCCTGTTCTGATATGACCGCTGCCACGGTTATCAAGGCATTTCGTGATCTTTTCACCCTGTTCGGTTACCCCTGTTATATCCACAGCGATAGGGGCTCGTCGTTCATGAGCGATGACTTGAGGCAATACCTGCTCTCATACGGGATTGCCTCTAGCAGAACCACGAGCTACAACCCAAGGGGTAACGGACAGGTCGAACGAGAGAATGCTACAGTCTGGAAGGCTGTCTTACTGGCGTTGAGGTCTAAAGGTCTTCCAGTCTCCCATTGGCAAGAGGTACTCCCTGATGCGCTCCACTCCATACGCTCACTCCTGTGTACGGCAACCAACGCTACTCCTCATGAGAGAATGTTTTCATTCCCTAGGAAGTCTTCCTCTGGGACCTCATTACCGTCTTGGTTGACGTACGCAGGACCTGTCCTCCTGCAGCGACATGTTAGGACCCGCAAGTCCGACCCTTTGGTTGAACAGGTCCACCTCCTCCACGCCAACCCTCAGTATGCCTATGTGGCATACCCTGACGGGCGAGAGGACATGGTCTCGATTCGAGATCTGGCGCCAGCAGGGGGCTTGGAAACCCCTGTCGCTCCCACACCTCCTGTTAGAGACCCCTCAACCATTATCTCCCCTCCTGACACGGCGCGGGCAGTATCGGGACCACCACTTAACCCTCTTACTCCCGTGTACTGCTTGCCTGAGTCCAGGAGATGGTCGCCACTTCAAGGCGTGCCCGAGTTCAGCGGATTGTCACCACCTCGGGGTCTACCGGCCCGTGAGGCACTGGAGGAGTCGCTGGACACCGCCTTGGAGAGAACACCACCGCGATTGCCTGAACCGGTGTCATCACCGGTGTTGAGGAGGTCACAACAACGGTGCGGTCCCCCAGACCGTTTGAACTTATGGACAGATGAACAATTGTTCTGTGTTTTGTACCCCGCCAGCCTTTGTTTTCAAAGGAGGGGTGAATGTGGTGAACCATTGTTGGTTCCCACCAGGTAGTACTGAGCCAGGGTCTGGCCAGTACTATGAGTCTGTAGATATGTTACTGTTGGGGTTCGGGTTGGGCTGTTCTACATGTTACTGTCGGGGTTAGGGTTGGGCTGTTCTACCTGTTAATATAGTTCTTATGGTACTCCCCAGTCGGCTCCGCCTCCTGGGAGAGGTATAAAGGTCACTGCTCTGCCTGGTGACCCTTTAGTCTGGGATCGTGTACTGTATATGGTAGCTCTGTTATTGTTGGCAATAAAAGCCTTTATTTCCCGAGTACATCACGCCTCTCGTGTGTTATATCGCGCATCAGTGGTGACAGAGGGAGGGAGGCCAGCGATCGGGGCTGGCCATAGGCGTTGTGGGGTGGGGTGGGAGAGGGGGGGTGTCGATCTACCGGGGGGTGTCAGGCCTGGTGGGGGTGTCAGGCCTGGTGGGGTAGGAGCTCGAGGCTGCAGGCAGGGGGTGGGGGGGGCGGGGTGGGGTGGGGGGGGGGGTGGGAAGATTGAGGCGGACTGGTGGAGGGGAGGGGTTTCCAGGAGACCAGTGATCGGGGGGGGGGGGGGGGGCTGTGTGCCAGCGATGTGGGGTTACACGGCCGGCGATGCAGGGTGGCGGAACTGGCCAGCGGGCAGGAAGCCGGCAGTGTGGGGCCACTGCGCATGCGCTGATCCCCACTCGGACAGATCGGCGCACACGCAGTGGCCCACTCAGCGCTACGCTGCCGGTCTCTCCAGCGGGAATGGGCCCTCCCACTGATTTTTAATGAGATTCACGTTCGGGCACTCTGCAATACACAGAGTGCGGGAGGTTCATTCTGAAAATCCCGCTAAAAAACCCAACGGGTTTTACTCTAATTTTGATGTGAATTCAACATTATTTTGAGAGAATCCCACCCTATATGTTTCATCCTATCTACACCCCTCATGGTTTCATGCACCTCAGTCTGGGCACTCCTCATTCTCCTGGGTTCCAAAAAATGCGACTCTCACCAACTTTTACAGATGCACCATAGAGAGCATCCTTTCTGGTTGTATCACAGCTTGGTATGGGGCTCCTGCTCTGCCCCAAGACCACAAGGAACTACAAAAGATCGTGAATGTAGCCCAATCCATCACGCAAACCAGCCTCCCATCCACTGACTCTGTCTACACTTCCTGCTGCCTCGGCAAAGCAGCCAGCATAATTAAGGACCCCACGCACCCCGGACATTCTCTCTTCCACCTTCTTCCTTCAGGAAAAAGACACAAAAGTCTGAGGTCACGTACCAACCGACTCAAGAGCAGCTTCTTCCCTGCTGCTGTCAGACTTTTGAAGGGACCTACCTCGCACTAAGTTGATCTTTTTCTACACCCTAGCTGTGACTGTAACACTACATTCTGCACCCTCTCCTTTCCTTCTCTATGAACGGTATGCTTTATCTGTATAGCGCGCAAGAAACAATACTTTTCACTGTATCCCAATACATGTGACAATAATAAATCAAATATTAAGTTGATCTTTTTCTACATCCTAGCTATGACTGTAACACTACATTCTGCACCCTCTCCTTTCCTTCTCTATGAACGGTATGCTTTATCTGTATAGCGCGCAAGAAACAATACTTTTCACTGTATCCCAATACATGTGACAATAATAAATCAAATATTAAGTTGATCTTTTTCTACATCCTAGCTATGACTGTAACACTACATTCTGCATCCTCTCCTTTCCTTCTCTATGAACGGTATGCTTTATCTGTATAGCGCGCAAGAAACAATACTTTTCACTGTATGTTAATACATGTGACAATAATAAATCAAATCAAATCAAATTAACGCTGAAGCCAGGCGCTGATGGTGATAGGAGGTTGTGGCAACCCGGGCACCTCACCCACCCCACCCACCCGCTCCTCCGACCACCGTCTGCCCCATCTGCGACAGAGACTGGAGGTGACGCAATGGACTCCCCATCTCCTGAGAACTCGTGTGGAAGCAAGTCGACTCCACGGGAATGCCCGAGAGATTGTCTGATATAAGCATTTCTAATACTTGTCGGTGAGATTGTCATTGCAGCACAGAATGAGGCCCTTCGGTCCATCCTGTCTGTACTGGCCATCACACCCCTCTCTATTCTAATCCCATTTCCCCCCGCTTGGTCTGTAGCCTTGTCTGCTATGGCGTTTCGAGTGCTCATCAAAATACTTCATAAATGTTGTGAGGGTCTCTGCCTCCGCTCCCCTTTCAGACAGGGAATTCCAGACTCCCAGCACTCGCTGGGTGGAAAAGGCCCTCGAAACCTTCTGTCGCCATTATGAGGTCAATAGACGCGAGTATTATGCTAGAGTGTCGGGATTGCCTCATTGTGGTCAGCGAGAGAGGTTGGCTTGGGCCCTTCCACTGCTCCCTGCCTCCTGAAAGACAGACCCCTGTCCCAACTGGAAGCCCGCAATACTACGGGGCTCCTCCTGCCAAAACAGGCAGGCGACTGGAACTTCCAAGAGGCAGTCTCGAGTCCAGGTTATCGGTTGGTACTCCTCAACTCATTTCAGAGAATCAGCGAATAGAATCATAGGATCCCGACAGAGCAGAAGGAGGCCATTCAGCCCATCGAGTCTGTCACACCCCACCCAGGTCCAAGACCCCTAACCTCACCCATTTATGCTGCTAATCTCCCTGACACTAGGGACAATTTAGCATGGCCAATCCACCTAACCTACACATCTTTGGACACTAAGGGACAATTTAGCATGGCCAATCCATCTAACCTACACATCTTTGGACACTGAGGGACAATTTAGCATGGCCAATCCACCTAACCTGCACATCTTTGGACACTGAGGGACAATTTAGCATGGCCAATCCATCTAACCTGCACATCTTTGGACACTAAGGGGCAACGTAGCATGGCCAATCCATCTAACCTACACATCGTTGGACACTAAGGGGCAATTTAGCATGGCCAATCCACCTAACCTACACATCTTTGGACACTAAGGGGCAATTTAGCATGGCCAATCCATCTAACCTACACATCTTTGGACACTAAGGGGCAATTTAGCATGGCCAATCCATCTAACCTACACATCGTTGGACACTAAGGGGCAATTTAGCATGGCCAATCCACCCTAACCTACACATCTTTGGACACTAAGGGACAATTTAGCATGGCCAATCCATCTGACCTACACATCTTTGGACACTAAGGGGCAATTTAGCATGGCCAATCCCCCTAACCTGCACACCTTTGGACACTAAAGGGCAATTTAGCATGGCCAATCCACCTAACCTATACATCTTTGGACACTAAGAGACAATTTAGCATGGTCAATCCACCTAACCTGCACATCTTTGGACACTAAGGGGCAATTTAGCATGGCCAATCCACCTAACCTACACATCTTTGGACACTAAGGGGCAATTTAGCATGGCCAATCCACCTAACCTGCACATCTTTGGACACTAAGGGGCAATTTAGCATGGCCAATCCATCTAACCTACACATCGTTGGACACTAAGGGGCAATTTAGCATGGCCAATCCATCTAACCTACACATCTTTGGACACTAAGGGGCAATTTAGCATGGCCAATCCATCTAACCTACACATCGTTGGACACTAAGGGGCAATTTAGCATGGCCAATCCACCCTAACCTACACATCTTTGGACACTAAGGGACAATTTAGCATGGCCAATCCATCTGACCTACACATCTTTGGACACTAAGGGGCAATTTAGCATGGCCAATCCACCTAACCTGCACATCTTTGGACACTAAGGGGCAACGTAGCATGGCCAATCCACCTAACCTACACATCTTTGGACACTAAGGGGCAATTTAGCATGGCCAATCCCCCTAACCTACACATCTTTGGACACTAAGGGGCAATTTAGCATGGCCAATCCCCCTAACCCGCACACCTTTGGACACTAAGGGGCAATTTAGCACGGCCAATCCACCTAACCTACACATCCTTGGACACTATGGGGCAATTTAGCATGGCCAATCCACCTAACCTGCACATAGAGTCATAGAGTCATAGAGTCATAGCGGTTTACAGCATGGAAACAGGCCCTTTGGCCCAAATTGCCCTTTATTATTCAAACCCCTAAGCTAGTCCCAATTGCCCGCATTTGGCCCATATCTCTCTATAACCATCGTACCCATGTAACTATCTAAATGCTTTTTAAAAGACAAAATTGTACCCGCCTCTACTACTACCTCTGGCAGCTTGTTCCAGACACTCACCACCCTCTGTGTGAAGGAATTGTCCCTCTGGACCCTTTTGTATCTCTCCCCTCTCACCTTAAACCTATGCCCTCTAGTTTTAGACTCCCCGACCTTTGGGAAAAGATATTGACTATCTCGCTGATCTGTGCCCCTCCTTATTTTATAGACCTCTATAAGATCACCCCTCAGCCTCCTACGCTCCAGAGAAAAAAGTCCCAGTCTATCCAGTCTCTCCTTATAACTCAATCCATCAAGTCCCGGTCGCATCCTGGTAAATCTTTTCTGCACTCTTTCTAGTTTAATAATATCCTTTCTATAATAGGGTGACCAGAATTGCACACAGTATTCCAAGTGTGGCCTTACCAATGTCTTGTACAACTTCAACAAGACGTCCCAACTCCTGTATTCAACGTTCTGACCGATGAAACCAAGCATGCTGAATGCCTTCTTCACCACTCTGTGCACCTGTGACTCCACTTTCAAGGAGCTATGAACCTGTACCCTGAGATCTCTTTGTCTGTAACTCTCCCCAATGACCTACCATTAACTGAGTAAGTCCTGCCCTGGTTCGATCTACCAAAATGCATCACCTCGCATTTGTCTAAATTAAACTCCATCTGCCATTGTTAAGCCCACTGGCCCAATTGATCAAGATCCCGTTGCAATTGGAGATAACTTTCTTCACTGTCCACTATGCCACCAATCTTAGTGTCATCTGAAAACTTACTAACCATGCCCCCTATATTCTCATCCAAATCATTGATATAAATGACAAATATAAATGGACCCAGCACTGATCTCTGAGGCACACCGCTAGTCACAGGCCTCCAGTTTGAAAAACAACTCTCTACAACCACCCTCTGGCTTCTGTCGTCAAGCCAATTTTGTATCCATTTGGCTACCCCACCCTGGATCCCGTGAGATTTAACCTTATGCAACAACCTACCATGCGGTACCTTGTCAAAGGCCTTGCTAAAGTCCATGTAGACAACATCAACTGCACATCTTTGGACTGTGGGAGGAAACTGGAGCACCCGGAGGAAACCCATGCAGACATGGGGAGAATGTGCAGACTCCACACAGACAGTGACCCGAGCTGGGAATCGAACCTGGTTCCCTGGCGTTGTGAGGCAGCTGTGCTAACCACTGTGCCACCGTGTCGCCCTGAGGCCCTCTCATGAGCAGGTACATCGTGGACCCTCAGTCTGCACGTATAGACGGAGGATCGAGCATGGGACTGTCTTGCGCTGAGTGGTGCAATGCCAAAGCAACATGATTCATTCATACATTTACATGGGTCACTTGGATTGGAATCAACTGTGATCCTGGACTCATTCACAAAGCGTATTCAAGTGGAAAAGGGGATTAAAAATGCGGTATTTACTGTCTCATTACTGTGAGTCCCCACTGTCTCGTTTTGCTAATTGCTCTGTTTAATCAGCTCGCCCTCTAGATTTTGCTTCATGCTTGGTTAATCAAAGCTAACCTCCATAGCATCTTGGTGTTACATTCTGCGCCCCTGTTGTTTTCAGCTCCCCCAGTTTCCAAGCAGAACTTCTACTTTTAGCTGTCTTATTTGTCTCTGACTGATTGTTGATTAGCTCTTGGACGGGATGCTGGATTGCTTGTTGGGATATTTTAAAATGAGTGGGTCCTGGGACTTTCGGGAGAATCTGGTGAATTGGTGGGACAACAATAATCTCCAAGTTGATCTTTCTCTACACCCTAGCTATGACTGTAACACTACATTCTGCACCCTCTCCTTTCCTTCTCCCCTATGTACTCTATGAACGGTATGTTTTGTCTGTATAGCGCGCAAGAAACAATTCTTTTTGCTGTATCCCAATACATGTGACAATAATAAATCAAATCAAATTGAATCAGTAAAACAGAGGAGATAGTCATCGGCTTTGGGAAAAGATTTTAAAGTTTATTTATTAGTGTCACAAGTTGGGTTACATTAACACTGCACTGAAAATCCCCTAGTCGCCACACTCCTGTTCGGGTACACTGAGGGAGAATTTAGCATGGCCAATCCACATAACCAGCATATCTTTTGGACTGTAGGAGGAAACCGGAGCATCCAGTGGAAACCCACGCAGACACAGGGAAAACGTGCAGACTCCGCACAACAGTCACCCAAGCTGGGAATTGAACCTGGGTTCCGGGCGCTGTGAGGCAGCAGTGCTAACCACTTTGCCACTGTGCCACCCCCAGGTTTGGTGGAGGACATGCCCCTGTCTACATCAACGGAGATGAAGTGGAACTGGTCGAGAGCTTCAAGTTTCTCGGTGTTCAGATCACCAACAACCTGTCTTGGTCCCTCCAGGCCGATGCTATAGTTAAGAAAGATCACCATGCTAAATTGCCCCTTAGTGTCCAAAGATGTGCAGGTTCGGTGGATTGGCCATGCTAAATTGCCCCTTAGTGTCCAAAGATGTGCAAGTTAGGGGGATTGGCCATGCTAAATTGCCCCTTAGTGTCCAAAGATGTGCAGGTTAGGTGGATTGGCCATGCTAAATTGCCCCTTAGTGTCCAAAGATGTGCAGGTTCGGTGGATTGGCCATGCTAAATTGCCCCTTAGTGTCCAAAGATGTGCAAGTTAGGGGGATTGGCCATGCTAAATTGCCCCTTAGTGTCCAAAGATGTGCAGGTTAGGTGGATTGGCCATGCTAAATTGCCCTTTAGTGTCCAAAGATGTGTAGGTTAGGTGGATTGGCCATGCTAAATTGCCCCTTCGTGTCCAAAGATGTGCAGGTTCGGTGGATTGGCCATGCTAAATTGCCCCTTAGTGTCCAAAGATGTGCAAGTTAGGGGGATTGGCCATGCTAAATTGCCCCTTAGTGTCCAAAGATGTGCAGGTTAGGTGGATTGGCCATGCTAAATTGCCCTTTAGTGTCCAAAGATGTGTAGGTTAGGTGGATTGGCCATGCTAAATTGTCCTTTAGTGTCCAAAGATGTGTAGGTTAGGTGGATTGGCCATGCTAAATTGCCCTTTAGTGTCCAAAGATGTGTAGGTTAGGTGGATTGGCCATGCTAAATTGCCCCTTAGTGTGCAAAGATGTGCAGGTTAGGTGGATTGGCCATGCTAAATTGCCCCTTAGTGTGCAAAGATGTGTGGGTTAGGTGGATTGGCCATGCTAAATTGTCCCTTAGTGTCCAAAGATGTGCAGGTTAGGTGGATTGGCCATGCTAAATTGCCCCTTAGTGTGCAAAGATGTGTGGGTTAGGTGGATTGGCCATGCTAAATGTGCAGGGTTATGGGGATAGGGCGGAGTGGAGGGCGGAGTGGAGGGCGGGGTGGGATGCCCACAGACTCAACAGGCCGAATGGCCTCCTCTGCACTTTAGGGATTCCACGGATTCCTGTCTGCTGTCGGGCCTTTGCTAATATTCAGGACAATTCCCCTGGTGGTGTGCCAATGTTAGGACAGCCGATGGATCTTGGTATTCTGGTGAACAGACAGTTCAGCTGGCGCTGAATTCGATAAATGGGTTAAGAGTAAAACAGACAACAGGCAAATTCCACACAAGCCTGATGTTTGTCCTCCAATCGCAAACAGGGACTTGTAGCAATCAGCAGACTGAAGTCCAGCACTGTTCCCCCTTCAGTCTGCCAGAGGCAGCACCCACGTGTCAGGAATCCAACTATGTCAATACAGCTCCTGATCTTTGGCTCCATATCGGGGCAGCAATGGAGGCAGGTTGGCACGGCATTTCCTGATGCCGGCCATCGCGTTGGTTCATCGCCAGATTCCCGACTCCTGACCATGTTCCGGGTCGATTGTAGAATGGCTAACCCCCTGCAAGAAATGTTGTGAACCTCAATTAAGAGGCCAAATATGACCAATGATCAGAGTTTTAAAAAGTGTCTTAGTTTCACAAGTAGGCTTACATTAACACTGAAAATGAAGTTACTGTGAAAATCCCCTAGTCGCCACACTCCGACGCCTGTTCGGGTACACTGAGGGAGAATTTGGAACAGTCAATCCACCTAACCTGCACATCTTTGGACACTAAGGGGCAATTTAGCATGGCCAATCCACCTAACCTGCACATCTTTGGACACTAAGGGGCAATTTAGCATGGCCAATCCACCCTAACCTACACATCTTTGGACACTAAAGGGGCAATTTAGCATGACCAATCCACCTAATCTGCACATCTTTGGAAACTAAGGGGCAATTTAGCATGGCCAATCCACCTAACCTACACATCTTTGGACACAAAAGGGGCAATTTAGCACGGCCAATCGACCTAACCTACACATCTTTGGACACTAAAGGGCAATTTAGCATGGCCAATCCACCTAACCTACACATCTTTGGACACAAAGGGGCAATTTAGCATGGCCAATCCACCTAACCTGCACATCTTTGGACACTAAAGGGCAATTTAGCATGGCCAATCCACCTAACCTACACATCTTTGCACATTAAATGCCAATTTAGCATGGCCAATCCACTTAACCTGCACAAGTGAGACACAAGCTGGACCTCTCATGAGATTTTCCACTCCCGTCGCCAAACGCACCTGAAAGAAATGGGAGTGGAAAATCCTGGCTCACATCGTCACAATGTATCCTCAATGAATCTAAGGGCGGAACTTTCCCATCCAGGCCTCCAGGGGAGCTGGAGTGGGCAGGACATGGACCGTGCAAGGTTCTGCTGTCCTCGGGTAGGATTTTCTGGTCTTGGGGCGAATCTGGCCGGAAAATCCCACCTTAGACTTTTAAATCCAATGCCGAAGGCAAAGGCCACTCCAAGCGTCAATTGCTCTTTGTGTCAAGTAGATTTTCCTGATCGGTAAGGCTCTGACTGATGTTCAACTTGCTTTAACCTGTAGTAGTTCATTTGCTAATGAGTAACGACTAACTATCCTCCCCGGGAGGAAGTCCCTTTGGGGTCAAGTGGACGTCAAGATAACATGATTGATGATCAGTGAATGAATGAGCAAAAAGCCTCCCTCATTTATAGAGGAATAGACTTGTATCTGGTGCTTGGGTTCTTTCTGTTTTGCTCTGAATATCCCTGCAACGCAAACCCATTATGGGTGCCATGCACCTAGCCCCTTCTTGCAAGGCGCCACTAAAGCTGAGAAGCTGTGGGCGGCACGGTGGCACAGTGGTTGGCACTGCCTCACAACACCAGGGATCTGAGTTCAATTCCGGCTCAGGTCACTATGTATGCAGGAATCTGCACGTTCTCCCCGTGTCTGCGTGGGTTTCCTCCGGGTGCTCCAGTTTCCTCCCACACTCCAAAGACGTGCTGGTTAGGTGGATTGGCCGTGCTAAATTCTCCCTCAGTGTACCCGAACAGGTACTGGAGTGTGGCGACGAGGGGATTTTCACAGTAACTTCATTAATGAAAGCCTACTTGTCACACTAATAAATAAACCTGAGAAACTTTAGAAAAGAAACATAGAATATGGAGGCCAAAGGAGGCCATTCGGCCCCTCGAACCTGCTCCATCATTCATTATGATCACGGCTCATCATCCAACTCAATAGCCTGATCCCGCCTTCCCCCCCATATCCTTTGATCCCCTTCACCCCAAGAGCTAAATCTAATTTGAAGTGGAAATGATCGAAAGCTTCAGGTTTCTAGGTGTCCACATCACCAACGACCTGTCCTGGACCCCCCATGTTGACGCTATAGTTAAGAAAGCCCCACCAACGCCTCTACTTTCTCAGGAGGCTAAGGAAATTCGACATGTCCACTACGACTCTCACCAATTTTTGCAGATGTACCATAGAAAGCATCCTCCCTGGTTGTATCACAGCTTGGTATGGCTCCTGCTCTGCCCAAGACCGCAAGGAACTACAAAGGGTTGTGAATGTAGCCCAATCCATCACGCAAACCAGCCTCCCATCCATTGACTCCGTCTGCACTTCCCGTTGCCTCAGGAAAAGCAGCCAGCATAATCAGGGACCCCACGCACCCCGGACATTCTCTCTTCCACCTTTTTCCATCAGGAAAAAAATACAAAAGTCTGAGGTCACGTACCAACCGATTCAAGAACAGCTCCTTCCCTGCTGCCATCAGACTTTTGAATGGATCTACCATATATTAAGTTGATCTTTCTCTACACCCTAGCTATAACTTTAACACTATGTTCTGCACCCTCTCCTTTCCTTCTCCCCGATGTACTCTATGAACGGTATGCTTTGTCTGTATAGCGCGCAAGAAACAATACTTTTCACTGTATCCCAATACATGTGACAATAATAAATCAAATCAAATCAAAAATTCCTTCTTCAAATGGCACAATATTTTTGTCTCAACTACTTCCTGTGGTAGAGAATTCCACACATTCACCACTCTCTGGGTGAAGAAATGTCTCCCCACCTGTGCGCTAAATGGTCCACTCTGAATCCTCAGACTGCGACCCCTGGTTCTGGACTCCCCCACCGTCAGGAACATCCTCCCTGCATTTACCCTGTCTGACTGATGCGCGATTAATCCACTCGGGAGGCTGGATCGTACCCGGGAAATAAAGGCTTTTATTAGCAACAAGAATAGAGCATACTGCTTAACAATACAATCCCAGACTATAGGGTCACTAGGAAGTGCAGTGACCTTTATACTCCTATAGGAAGGCGGAGCCAACCGGAGTGTACCACAGAACAATACCAACAGGTGGAACACCCCAACCCTAACCCTAACAGTAACAAGAGTAACATATGTACAAGTACCCATAGTGATAACCATCTATGGTTCAGTACCCATAGTGATAACCATCTATGGTTCACCACACTGACCCTGCCTGTAAAATAATTTTGCAGAGGGAAAAGGAACCTGCATTGCTATAGCACCTTTCCCCTCCTCCAGAAGTCTCAAAGTATTTCACGGTCAATGAAGTGCTTTTGAGGTGAGTCACTGTTTGGAATGTCAGAAAATGTGCAGCCAATTTGCGTGCAGTTAAAGTGCCAAAAACAACAGATGCGATGAATGACCAAATCATCCCTTTTGGTGCAGGAATAAATCAAGTGGTTAGAACGCTCGGAGCAAACTAATAGAACCACAGCTCTCAGTGTCTCAGCAAAATACAGCATTTCCGACAGCTCCAACATCCTTCCTATCGCAGTGGAGGTTACACCACATCACAGATGTAGCATGGTTTACAAAAGCATAGTCATAGAGTCATAGAGGTTTACAGCATGGAAACAGGCCCTTCGGCCCAACTTGTCCATGCCGCCCTTTTTTTTTAAAACCCCTAAACTAATCCCAATTGCCCGCATTTGGCCCATATCCCTCTATACCCATTGTACCCATGTAACTATCTAAATGCTTTTTAAAAGATAAAATTGTACCCGCCTCTACTACTACCTCTGGCAGCTTGTTCCAGACACTCACCACCCTCTGTGTGAAAAAATTGCCCCTCTGGACACTTTTGTATCTCTCCCCTCTCACCTTAAACCTATGCCCTCTAGTTTTAGACTCCCCTCCCTTTGGGAAAAGATATTGACTATCTAGCTGATCTGTGCCCCTCATTATTTTATAAACCTCTATAAGATCATCCCTCAGCCTCCTACGCTCCAGAGAAAAAGGTCCCAGTCTATCCAGCCTCTCCTTATAACTCAATCCATCAAGTCCCGGTAGCATCCTAGTAAATCTTTTCTGCACTCTTTCTAGTTTAATAATATACTTTCTATAATAGGGTGACCAGAATTGCACACAGTATTCCAAGTGTGGCCTTACCAATGTCTTGTATAACTTCAACAAGACGCCCCAACTCTTGTATTCAATGTTCTGACCAATGAAACCAAGCATGCCGAATGCCTCCTTCACCACTCTGTCCACCTGTGACTCCACTTTCAAGGAGCTATGAACATGTACCCCTAGATCTCTTTGTTCTGTAACTCTCCCCAACGCCCTACCATTAACTGAGTAAGTCTTGCCCTGGTTCAATCTACCAAAATGCATCACCTTGCATTTGTCTAAATTAAACTCCACCTGCCATTCGTCAGCCCACTGGCCCAATTGATCAAGATCCCGTTGCAATTGGAGATAACTTTCTTCACTGTCCACTATGCCACCAATCTTGGTGTCATCTGCAAACTTACTAACCATGCCCCCTATATTCTCATCCAAATCATTGATATAAATGACAAATAACAGTGGGCCCAGCACTGATCCCTGAGGCACACCGCTGGTCACAGGCCCCCAGTTTGAAAAACAACCCTCTACAACCACCCTCTGGCTTCTGTCAAAAAGCCAATTTTGTATCCATTTAGATACCTCACCCTGGATCCCGTGAGATTTAACTTTATGCAACAACCTACCATGCGTTACCTTGTCAAAAGCCTTGCTAAAGTCCATGTAGAGCATCCCAGCCATGGGTACATCATGGCACATTGCAATTTTCCAATGACATGAACATGCAGCATGGATAGAGAGGCCACTTGCTGTCGACACCTCGACAGATCTATCCGGATCATTCCACGCCCCCCGCCCCCCCCACCGCTTTCCCCATCGCCTTGCAATTTTCTTCCCATTGACTATATATCCAACTCCCATTGGAAAGTTACCCTTGAATCTGTGTTCTACTCCCCTTCGAGTGGTGCATTACAGACCTTAACCATCACTGACTCTTTTGTCAGTGGGAACATTTCCTCTCTTCTCCAATCCTTTGTAATTTTGAACACTATAGGGAATAATCCCAGCTCCCCTAGTCTCTCCACATAGCTGAACACCCTGATCCCTTCTAACAATGTTGGTATCTGCCACCTATTATTATTATGTCCAAGATGTGGAGATGCCGCTGTTGGACTGGGGTGGGCACAGTAAGAAGTCTCACAACATCAGGTTAAAGTCCAACAGTTTTATTTGCAATTATGAATCATAGAATCATAGAAACCCTACAGTGCAGAAGGAGGCCATTCGGCCCATCGAGTCTGCACCGACCACAATCCCACCCAGGCCCTACCCCCACATATTTTACCCGCTAATCCCTCTAACCTACGCATCTCAGGGGCAATTTTAACCTGGCCAATCAACCTAACCTGCACATCTTTGGACTGTGGGAGGAAACCGGAGCACCCGGAGGAAATCCACGCAAACACGAGGAGAATGTGCAAACTCCACACAGACAGTGACCCGAGCCGGGAATTGAACCCGGGACCCTGGAGCTGTGAAGCAGCAGTGCTAACCACTGTGCTACCGTGCCGCCCCGTGAGCCAAGTTCCGCAGCATGAGGCCGTCCTCATGCCGGGATCTTGGGTTCATGTCACACTACATGTAACCATTTGGCCTGGGCTTGCAAAGTCCTACTAACTGTCCTGGATTGAGACAATTCACACCTCTTTAATCTGTGATTATCCCTCTCTCCACTCGCATTGTCTGTACCTGTAAAGACTTGATTATCTGGAAGACTCGCATTCCAACTATTATCTTGAAATTGCATCTCTGTCTATATATGCCCTGTTTGTGAAACCTACCTAACCGACTTAGTCTCTCCTCATATGACAGACCTGCCATCCCAGGAGTTAGTCTGGTAAACCTTCGATGCGCTCCCTCTATAGCAAGGACATCCTTCCTCAGATAAGGACACCAAAACTGCGCACAATACTCCAGGTGTGGCCTCACCAACGCCCTGTACAATTACAGCAAAACATCCCTATCCCGAAACTCAAATCCTCTCGCTATGAAGGCCAACATACCATTTGCCTTCTTTACTGCCTGCTGTACCTGCGCACTTACTTTCAGCGACTGATGCACGAGGACTCCAAGGTCTCGCTGAGTATCCACTTCTCTCAATTCACACCCATTCAAATAATAATCTGTCTTCCTATTATTGCTACCAAAGTGGATAACCTCACATTTATCCACATTATACTGCATCTGCCATGGAGATACCCACACACTCAGCCTGTCCAAATCATGCTGAAACACCTCTGCATCCTCCTCACAGCTCACCCTCCCACCCAACTTTGTATCATCTGCAAATTTGAAGATAATATATTCAGTTCCTTCTTCCAACTCATGAATATATAATGTGAACAGTTGGGGTCCTAGCACAGATCCCTGTGGAACCCCACTAGTCACTGACTGCCAATCAGAAAAAGACCCATTTATACCAACTCTTTGCTTCCTATCTGCTAACCAGCTTTCTATCCATCTCAAGACATTACCTGCAATCCCATGTGCTTTAACTTTACATAGTAGTCTGTAATGTGAGACCTTGTCGAAAGCCTTCTGAAAGTCTAAATAAACCACATCCACTGGTTCTCCTCAGTCAACTCTGCTAGTTACATCCTCAAATAATTCCAATAGATTTGTCAAGCAAGATTTCCCTTTTGTAAATCCATGCTGACTTTGTCTGATTATACCACTGCCTTCCAAATGCCGAGTTATGAAATCCTTGATAATAGACTCCAGCAACTTCCCCAGTCCCGACGTTAGGCTCACTGTCTATAGTTCCCTGTTTTCTCTCTACCTCTCTTTTTGAATAGTGGGCTTACATTAGCTACCCTCCAATCTGTAGGAACTATTCCAGAGTCCAAAGAATTTTGGAAAATAACCACCAATGGATCTACTATTTCCAGGGCCACTTCCTTAAGTACTCTGGGATGAAGATTATCAGGACCTGGAGACTTATCCACCTTCAATCCCATCAATTTCCCCAAAACCATTTCTCTACTAATGCTGATTTCCTTCAGCTCCTCACTAAAACATGTTTCTCTCAGCACTTCTGGTACATTATTCATGTCTTCCTTTGTGAAGACTGAAGCAAAGTATGAATTTAATTCCTCAGCCATTTCTTTATTCCCCATTATGAATTCTCCCGTTTCTGACTGTAAGGAGCCTACATTCATTTTTGTCAATCTTATTCCCTTTACATAGCTATAGAAACTTTTACAGTCAGTTTTTGTGCTCCCTGCTAGCTTACTTTCATACTCTATTTTCCCCTTCTTAATCAATCCCTTGGTCCTCCTTTGCTGAATTTTAAACTGCTCCAATCCTCAGGCCTATTGCTTTTTCTTACCAATTTGTATGCTTCTTCCTTGAATCTGATACTATCTCTAATTTCCCTTGTGAGCCATGGTTTGGCCACAATTCCCTTAGCACTCCTGTGCCAAACAACTTCTGGAGTTCACCTATTCATTCTTTAAATGCCTGCCATTGGCTGTCCACTGTCTTTCCTTTCAGTAATGTTTCCCAGTCCGTCATGGCCAATTCATCCCTCATACCATCATAGTTACCTTTATTGAGATTCAGGACCCTGGTCTCAGAATCAATGATGTAGAGATGCCGGCGTTGGACTGGGGTAAACACAGTAAGAAGTCTCACAACACCAGGTTAAAGTCCAACAGGTTTATTTGGTAGCAAATACCATAAGCTTTCGGAGCGCTGCTCCTTCTTCAGGTGAGTGGGAATTCTGTTCACAAACAGCGCATATAAAGACACAAACTCAATTTACAAAATAATGGTTGGAATGCGAGTCTTTACAGGTAATCAAGTCTTAAAAGTACAGACAATGCGAGTGGAGGGAGGGTTAAGCACAGGTTAAAGAGATGTGTATTGTCTCCAGCCAGGACAGTTAGTGAGATTTTGCAAGCCCAGGCAAGTCGTGGGGGTTACAGATAGTGTGACATGAACCCAACATCCCGGTTTAGGCCGTCCTCATGTGTGCGGAACTTGGTTTTCAGTTTCTGCTCAGCGACTCTGTGTTGCCGTGTGTCGTGAAGGCCGCCTTGGAGAACGCTTACCCGAAGATCAGAGGCTGAATGCCCGTGACTGCTGAAGTGTTCCCCGACAGGGAGGGAACACTCCTGCCTGGTGATTGTCGAGCGGTGTTCATTCATCCATTGTCGTAGCGTCTGCATGGTTTCCCCAATGTACCATGCCTCGGGACATCCTTTCCTGCAGTGTATCAGGTAGACAACGTTGGCCGAGTTGCAAGAGTATGTACCATGTACCTGGTAGATGGTGTTCTCACGTGAGATGATGGCATCTGTGTCGATGATCCGGCACGTCTTGCAGAGGTTGCTGTGGCAGGGTTGTGTGGTGTCGTGGTCACTGTTCTCCTGAAGGCTGGGTAGTTTGCTGCGGACAATGGTCTGTTTGAGGTTGTGCGGTTGTTTGAAGGCAAGAAGTGGGGGTGTGGGGATGGCCTTGGCGAGATGTTCGTCTTCATCAATGACATGTTGAAGGCTCCGGAGAAGATGTCATAGCTTCTCTGCTCCGGGGATCATCGACACGGATGCCATCATCTCACGTGAGAACACCATCCACCAGGTACACGGTACATACTCTTGCAACTCGGCCAACGTTGTCTCCCTGATACGCTGCAGGAAAGGATGTCCCGAGGCATGGTACATTGGGGAAACCATGCAGACGCTGCGACAACGGATGAATGAACACCGCTCGACAATCACCAGGCAGGAGTGTTCTCTTCCTGTTGGGGAACACTTCAGCGGTCACGGACATTCAGCCTCTGATCTTCGGGTAAGCATTCTCCAAGGCGGCCTTCATGACACACGACAGCGCAGAGTTGCTGAGCAGAGACTGATAGCCAAGTTCTGCACACATGAGGACGGCCTCACCGGGATCTTGGGTTCATGTCACACTATCTGTAACCTCCACGACTTGCCTGGGCTTGCAAAATCTCACTAACTGTCCTGTCTGGAGACAATACACATCTCTTTAACCTGTGCTTAACCCTCTCTCCACTCACATTGTCTGTATCTTTAAGACTTGATTACCTGTAAAGATTTGCATTCCAACCATTATTTTGTAAATTGAGTTTGTCTCTCTATGTACCCTGTTTGTGAACTGAAATCCCACTCACCTGATGAAGGGGCAGCGCTCCGAAAGCTAGTGGCTTGTGCTGCCAAATAAACCTGTTGGACTTTAACCTGGTGTTGTGAGACTTCTTATTCAGAATCAACTACATCATTATCCACCTTGACAAAGAACTCGACCATATTATGGTCACTCGTCCCCAAGGGTTCTCTCACAACTAGATCGCCAACTAATCCTTTCTCACTGCACAACACCCAGTCCAAGATGGCTGGCTCCCTTGTTGGTTCCTCAATGTATTGCTCCAGAAAACCATCCCGTATCCACTCCAGAAATTCCTCCTCTATTGTACTGTGACTGATTTGACTCTCCTAATCTACATGCAGATTAAAGTCACCCATAATCACAGATGTTCCTTTAACACATGCATCTCTGATTTCCTGTCTAATGCTTTTCCCAACATTACCACTACAGTTTGGTGGGTCTGTAAACCACCCACACCAATGTTTTTTGCCCTTTGTTGTTTGGGGTTAACTCGACCCATAGAGATTCCACATCATCTATACTAATACCCTTCCTCAATATCGTATCAATATCATCCTTGATCAACAAAGCAACTCCACCACCTTTTCCTTTCTGCCCGTCCTTCCTAAACACTGACTCGCCCTCAATGTTTAGTTCCCAGCCTTGCTCACCTTGGAGCCACGTCTCCGTAATGCCAACTATATCATACCCCTTTACATCTATCTGTGCAACTAATTCAGCCATTTTGTTTAGAATGTTCCGAGCATTCAGGTACAAAATCTTAGGGTGGGCACTTTTAACGTTTCTTTTCCCTTTCTTACTATTTTTTACTCGGTCCTTATCTGATTCTGGCCCTTGATTTCTCTGCCTATCACTTTCCTTATCCTCCTTACTGTCTTTCCCTCTTGTTCTTAATTCCCCCTGCTCTGAATCCTTGCAAAGGTTCCCATCCCCCTGCCATATTGGTTTAAACCCTCCCCCAACCACTCTAGCAAGTACCCGCCCTCCCCCCACTAAGGACATCAGTCCCGATCCTGTCCAGGTGTAACCCGTCCAGTTTGTGCAAGTCCCACCTCCCCCAATGCCCTAGGAACCTGAAAGTCTCCCCCTCGCACCATCTTTCCAGCCATGTATTCATCCTATATATCTTGCTGCTTCTACTCTGACTCACACGTGGCACAGGTAGTAATCCTGAGATCATGCCTTTGAGGTCTTACTTTTCAGCTTGCTTCCTAGCACCCTATGTTCTGTTTTTAGGACCTCATCCCATTTTTTACCTATGCGTTTGCACCATCATGGACCACTGGCTGTTGGCCCTCCCCATTCAGAATGTCCTGAAGCCGCTCCGAGACATCCTTGACCCAAGCACCAAGCACCATCCTGGCAATTAAGTAGCACTGGAATATCACTGAGTGTGTTTGCCCACTAATGTCATTCACAGCCATTTTGGGACTAAGTGGTAAAAGAGAAAAAAGAACTGAATATAAGAGTCATTTTTAAAAAAATCATTTATGGGACATGGGCATCGCTGGCTGGGTCAGCATTTATTGCCCATCCCTAGTTGCCAGAGGACAGTTGAGAGTCAACCACATTGCTGTGGCTCTGGAGTCACATGTAGGCCAGACCGGGTAAGGACAGCAGATTTCCTTCCCTAAAGGACATGAGTGAACCAGATGGGTTTTTCCGACAATGATTTCATGGTCATCAGTAGATTCTTAATTCCAGATTTTTTTTATTGAATTCAAATTCCACCATCTGCCGTGGTGGGATTCGAACCCGGGTCCCCAGAACATTGGCTGAGCTTCTGGATTAATAGTCTAGCGATAATACCACGAGGCCATCGCCTCCCCCATCAAGAAAATAGTCGATTATTTTGTTCCTCATAGTGAATGCATGATGCACCATAAAAGTTTGATTTTGATCTTGCTTGATAGAACAAGGAAAGGGCGGCACGGTGGCACAGTGGTTAGCACTGCTGCCTCACAGCGCCAGGGACCCGGGTTCGATTCCCGCTCGGGTCACCGTCTGCGTAGAGGTTGCACATTCTCCCCATGTCTACGTGGATTTCCTCTGGGTGCTCCGGTTTCCTCCCATACTCCAAAGTTAGATTGGCCATGCTAAATCGCCCCTTCGTGTCCAAAGATGTGCAGGTTAGTTGGATTGGCCATGCTAAATTGCCGCTTAGTGTCCAAAGATGTGCAGGTTAGGTGGATTAGCCATGCTAAATTGCCCCTTTGTGTCCAAAGATGTGTAGGTTAGGTGGATTGACCATGCTAAATTGCCCCTTAGTGTCCAAAGATGTGTAGGTTAGGTGGATTGGCCATGCTAAATTGCCCCTTTGTGTCCAAAGATGTGTAGGTTAGGTGGATTGACCATGCTAAATTGCCCCTTAGTGTCCAAAGATGTGTAGATTAGGTGGATTGACCATGCTAAATTGCCCCTTAGTTTCCAAAGATGTGCAGGTTAGGTGGATTGGCCATGCTAAATTGCCCCTTAGTTTCCAAAGATGTGTAGATTAGGTGGATTGGCCATGCTAAATTGTCCCTTAGTGTCCAAAGATGTGTAGGTTAGGTGGATTGGCCATGCTAAATCACCCCTTAGAGTCCAAAGATGTGCAGGTTAGTTGGATTGGCCATGCTAAATTGCCCCTTTGTGTCCAAAGATGTGTAGGTTAGGTGGATTGACCATGCTAAATTGCCCCTTTGTGTCCAAAGATGTGTAGGTTAGGTGGATTGACCATGCTAAATTGCCCCTTAGTTTCCAAAGATGTGTAGGTTAGGTGGATTGGCCATGCTAAATTGTCCCTTAGCGTCCAAAGATGTGTAGGTTAGGGTGGATTGACCATGCTAAATTGCCCCTTAGTGTCCAAAGATGTATAGGTTAGGTGGATTGACCATGCTAAATTGCCCCTTAGTTTCCGAAGATGTGTAGGTTAGGTGGATTGGCCATGCTAAATTGCCCCTTCGTTTCCAAAGATGTGTAGGTTAGGTGGATTGGCCATGCTAAATTGCCCCTTAGTGTCCACAGACGTGTAGGTTCAGTGGATTGGCCATGCTAAATTGCCCCTTAGGGTCCAAAGACGTGTAAGTTCGATGGATTGGCCATGGTAAATGTGCAGGATTACCGGGATAGGGTGGGGGGGAGTGCTTGAGTGGGATGCTTTCAGAGAGTCAGTGCAGATTCGATGGGCTGAATGACCTCTTTCTGCACTGGAGGGATTCTATGGTTCCAAGTGTAGGGCGTGGCTAGCATATTTAACAAGTACTTTGTGTGGGTTTTTTCTACAGAATAGGAATCTGATCAAATATTGATAGAAACAGATATCGGAGAGTCAATGGATGGAGTGAAAATTGATAGACGGTGTATGTGGGAATATAAGGACAGACCTAGTAATCACAGGGCCAATCAGTTTAACATCAATGGTGGGTAATGTTTTCAAAATAACAATCAGGAAAAATATCCACACTGTCTGGGAGAGGTTTGAGTTAACTGAGGAGAGGCAGCATGGATTTGTGAAAGGCAGATCATGTCTGACTAATCCAATTGAATATTTTGATGAAGTAACGGTGGGGGTGGATGAAGGGAGTGTGGTGGATGTTGTCTATATGGATTTTCAGAAAGTGTTTGACAAATGACCACATAAAAGATTGGATAACAACATTAAAGCTGATGGAATCAGTGTCAACTTGGATATAAAATGAGCTGAAGGACAGAAATTGTGGTAAACGGTTATTTTTCAGACTGGATGATCGTAGACAGAGGTGTTCCCCAGGGGTCAGTGCAAGGACCACTGCTTTTGATATATGTAAATGACTTGGATATTGGAATACAGAGTAAAATTTCATAATTTGCCAATGATACCAAGCTTGGTTCCCCTCCAAGCCACTCACCATCCTGACTTGGAAATATATCGCCGTTCCTCCTCAGTTGCTGGGTCAAAATCCCGGAATTTCCTCCCTAACGGGATTGTGAGTCAACCCACAGCACATGGATTGCAGCGATTCAAGAAGGCATCGAGTTCCTCCGGGTGCTCCAGTTTCCTCCTGCAGTCTAAAGATGTGTAGGTTAGGTGGATTGGCCAAGCTAAATTGTCCCTTAGTGTCCAAAGATGTGCAGGTTAGGTGGATTGGCCATGCTAAAATGTCCCTTAGTATCCAAAGATGTGCGGGTTAGGTGGATTGGCCATGGTAAATTGCCCCTTAGTGTCCAAAGATGTGCAGGTTAGGTGGATTGGCCGTGCTAAATTGTCCCTTAGTGCCCAAAGATGTGCAGGTTAGGTGGATTGGCCATGCTAAATCGCCCCTTAGTGTCCAAAGATGTGCAGGTTAGTTGGATTGGCCATGCTAAATTGCCCCTTTGTGTCCAAAGATGTGTAGGTTAGGTGGATTGACCATGCTAAATTGCCCCTTAGTTTCCAAAGATGTGTAGATTAGGTGGATTGGCCATGCTAAATTGTCCCTTAGTGTCCAAAGATGTGTAGGTTAGGGTGGATTGACCATGCTAAATTGCCCCTTAGTGTCCAAAGATGTATAGGTTAGGTGGATTGACCATGCTAAATTGCCCCTTAGTTTCCGAAGATGTGTAGGTTAGGTGGATTGACCATGCTAAATTGCCCCTTCGTTTCCAAAGATGTGTAGGTTAGGTGGATTGGCCATGCTAAAATGTCCCTTAGTGTCCAAAGATGTGTGGGTTAGGTGGATTGGCCATGCTAAATTCTCCCTTAGTGTCCAAAGATGTGTAGGTTAGGTGGATTGGCCATGCAAAATTGTCCTTTAGTGTCCAAAGATGTGCAGGTTAGGTGGATTGGCCATGCTAAATTGCCCCTTAGTGTCAGGGGGACTAACTACGATAAATGCATGGGGATATGGGGATAGTGTCAAGGTGGGATTGTGGTCGGTGCAGACTCGATGGGCCGAATGGCCTCCTTCTGCTCTTTAGGATTCTACAAGCAGAGGCATATTGTTGAACCCATCTGAAGATCTGGTTTAGGCTATTACTCAGCTCTGTTCCCTCTTTTTTCCCTTGTTTAAATGTTGAGCATTGAAAATCGTGGCAGCTGTAATGCCAGGCACACCTAAAAATGAGATGGCCACAGGTTGAAGCTACGGCACTGAACGATGTGTGGGATGGGCAGGACAGAATGATCCCATGACCAACGGATCAGATCTAAGCTCTGCAGTCCTGCCATAACCAGCCATGATTGGTGGTGGACAATTAAACATCTCACTGGAGGAGGAGGCTCCACAAATATCCCCAATGTCAATGATGGAGGAGCCCAGCACATCAGCGCAAAAGATAAGGCTGGAGTATTCGCAGCAATCTTCAGCCAGAAGTGCTGAGTGGATAAAAACATTGAAACATAGAAACTAGAAGCAGGAGGAGGCCATTCGGCCCTTCGAGCCTGCTCCACCATTCATTCTGATCATGGCTGATCGTCAAATTCAATATCCTGATCCCCCCCTTCCCCCCATATCCCTTGGTTCCTTTAGCCCCAAGAGCGATATCTAATTTCTCCTTGAAATGAATCAATGTTTTGGCCTCAACTACTTTCTGTGGGAGTGAATTCCACACATTCACCACCCTCTGGGTGACGAAAGTTCTCCTCACCTCAGTCCTAAAAGGTTTACCCCTTATCCTCAAACTATGACCCCTAGTTCTGGGCTCCCCCACCATCGGGAACATTCTTTCTGAATCTACCCTGTCTAACCCTGTTAGAATTGTATAAGTTTCTATGAGATCCCCTCTCACTCTTCTAAACTCCAGTGAATATAATCCTAACCGACTTAGTCTCTCCTCATATGACAGACCTGCCATCCCAGGAATCAGCCTGGTAAACCTTCGCTGCACTCCCTCTATAGCAAGGACATCCTTCCTCAGATAAGGAAGAACTGAACACAATACTCCAGGTGTGGCCTCGCTAACGCCCTGTACAATTGCAACAAAACATCCCTATCCCTGTACTCAAATCCTCTCGCAACATACCATTTGCCTTCTTTACTGCCTGCTGTACCTGTGCACTTACTTTCAGCGACTGATGCATGAGGACTCCAAGGTCTCGCTGAGTATCCACCTCTCTCAATTTCAGGCAATAATCTGTCTTCCTATTATTGCTACCAAATTGGATAACCTAACATTTATCCACATTATACTGCATCTATCATCTGCCGTGATCTGTCCAAATCACACTGAAGTATCTCTGCATCCTCCTCAGAGCAGATCCATCTCGGCCTCCTCCAGTGCTGCCCAGCATCTCAGATGCCAGTCTCCAACCAATTCGATTCACTCCACGTGATATACAGAAACAGCTGAAGGCACTGGATGCTGCAAAGGCAGTGGGCCTGATAACATTCCAGCAATAGTACTGAAGACTTGTGCTCCAGAACTTGCCGCTCTCCTAGCCAAGCTCTTCCAGTACAGTTACAACACTGGCATCTACCCAACAATGTGGAAAATTGCCCAGGTATGTCCTGTACACAAAAAGCAGGACAAATCCAACCCGGTCAATTACCGCCCAATCAGTCTACTCTCCATCATCAGTGAAGTGATGGAAGGGGTCATCGACAGCGCTATCAAGCAGCACCTGCTCAGCAATAATCTGCTCAGTGACGCCCAGTTTGGGTTCCGCCAGGGTCACTCAGCTCCCGACCTCATTACAGCCTTGGTTCAAACATGGACAGAAGAGCTGAATTTCAGAGGTGAGGTGGGAGTGACTGCCCTTAACATCAAGGCAGCATCTGACCGAGTGTGGCATCAAGGAGCCCGAGCAAAACTGGAATCAATGGGAATCAGGGGGAAACTCTCCGCTGGTTGGAGTCACACCCGGCACAAAGGAAGATGGTTGTGGTGGTTGGAAGTCAATCATCTCAGCTCCAGGACATCTCTGCAGGAGTCCCTCAGGGTTAGTGTCCTCGACCCAACCATCTTCAGCTGCTTCATCAATGACCTTCCCTCCATAAGGTCAGAAGTGGGGATGTTCGTTGATGGTTGCACAATGTTCAGCACCATTCGCGACTCCTCAGATACTGAAACAGTCCATGTCCAAATGCAGCAAGACCTGGACAACAGGTCGCCAGTAACATTCATACCACATATAAATACTCGACAATGGCGGGGTGCTGGGTGTGGGCCTGGGTAAGATACTCTTAGAATCATAGAGTCACCAAGGTTTACAGCATGGAAACAGGCCCTTCGGCCCAACTTGTCCATGTCATCCCTTTTTTTAAGCTGGTCCCAATTGCCCGCATTTGGCCCATATCCCTCTATACCCAACTTACCCATGTAACTATCTAAATGCTTTTTAAAAGTCAAAATTGTACCCGCCTCTACTACTACCTCTGGCAGCTCGATCTTTCAGAGAGTCGATGCAGATGCGATGGGCCAAATCCTTCTGCACTGCAGGGATTCTGGTCGGAATTCTCTGGCCGTTCACGCCAGTGGGATTCTCCAGTCCCGCCGGCAGCTCACCCCTGTCCACAGGTTTCCCGCCGGCCTGGGATAACGTCACTGGGAATTCCCATTGACAGCAGCGGGACCAGAGAATCCTGCCGTGACCAAACAACCTCCCACCGGCAGGATACACGTGGCTGGGAGGTCAGAGAATCCCACCCTCTATCTCTAATCAGAGATCCATCTCCCCTTGACATTCAACAGCATTGCCGTTCGTGAATCCCCAGCAGCACCACCCTGGGGCTTGCCGTTGACCAGAAACTTAACTGGTTGAGCCACAAGGGAGGCTGGAAATCGTCTGGCAAGTAACTGAGGACCCAGGACCCATCCAATCTGCCCTATCCTCCAGGGCAAGCCCCATCCGTAGTGGGTCGGATCTCATAATCTTTCCCTCAATGGGAACAAAACGAAGGAGATTGTCATCGACTTCAGGAAGCGTAAAGGAGAACATGCCCCTGTCTACATCAACAGAGACAATTTGGAAATGGTCGAGAGCTTCAAGTTTTTAGGTGTCCAGATCACCAACAACCTGTCCTGGTCCCCCCACGCCGACACTATAGTTAAGAAAGCCCCACCAACGCCTCTACTTTCTCAGGAGACTAAGCAAATTTGGCATGTCCGCTACGACTCTCACTAACTTTTACAGATGCCCCATAGAAAGCATCCTGTGTATCACAGCTTGGTATGGCTCCTGCTCCGTCCAAGACCGCAAGAAACGACAAAGACTCGTGAACGAAGCCCAGTCCATCAGTCAAGCCAGCCTCCCATCCATTGACTCTGTCTACACTTCCTGCTGCCTCGGAAAAGCAGCCAGCATAATCAAGGACCCCACGCACCCCGGACATTCTCTCTTCCACCTTCTTCCATCGGGAAAAAGATACAAAAGTCTGAGGTCACGTACCAACCGACTCAAGAACAGCTTTTTCCCTGCTGCTGTTAGACTTTTGAATGGATCTACCTCACATTAAGTTGTTCTTTCTCTGTACCCTAGCTATGACTGTAACACTACATTCTGCACTCTCTCCTTTCCTTCTCTATGAACAGTATGTTTTGTCTGTATAGCGCACAAGAAACAATACTTTTCACTGTATCCCAATACATGTGACAATAATAAATCAAATATTAAGTTGATCTTTCTCTACACCCTAGCTGTTACTGTAACACTACATTCTGCACCCTCTCCTTTCCTTCTCCCCTCTGTACTCTATGAACAGTATGCTTTGTCTGTATAGAGTGCAAGAAACAATACTTTTCACTGTATCCCAATACATGTGACAATAATAAATCAAATCAAATCAATTGCAGTGGAACAAGCAATCTTCACTTTCTCCCCGGTGTGATTCGGGCTGAGGGGGAATGGGAGGCGCAGTGGTTAGCACTGCTGCCTCACAGCGGGTTGGATTCCCAGCCTCGGGTGACTGTCTGTGTGGAGTCTGCACGTTCTCCCCATTTTGCTTGTCATGTTTTACTGGGATTGTGTGCTAACTGCACTAGGTGGCAGTCTTCATCATCAGTCAATGATTGTGATTCGAAAGAAATGAATCCTTAAGTTCTGTTCCAACTTTCAGCTTTTCCAGCTGCTAATCATGCCCTCTGGTTCTTTTGTGGACACAAATTAACTCTGGACACAGTGCATCAATACCCAGCATGCTTTTAATGACTTACATTCCACCTCTTCCCTTTTACTAATTTCCCAATGTGAACTGATTGACATGCACTTTCTTTGATCTTCATAGCTCAATGATCCAGAAGGTTTTAGAATCATCATGTTGCCTTTATCTGCAGCCTTTGCTCTGTTTAAAGGTTTGGTGGATTGGCCATGCCAAATTACCCCTTAATGGCCAAAGATGTGCAGGTTACGTGGATTGGTCATGCTAAATTGTCCCTTAGTGTCCAAAGATGTGTGGATTAGGTGGATTGGCCATGCTAAATTGTCCCTTAATGGCCAAAGATGTGCAGGTTGGGTGGATTGGCCATGCTAAATTGCCCCTTAGTGTCCAAAGATGTGCAGGTTAAGTGTCCAAAGATTTGTAGGTTAGGTGGATTGGCCATGCTAAATTGTCCCTTAGTGTCCAAAGATGTGTAGGTTAGGGGGATTGGCCATGCTAAATTGTCCCTTAGTGTCCAAAGATGTGTAGGTTAGGTGGATTGGCCATGCTAAATTGTCCCTTAGTGTCCAAAGATGTGCAGGTTAGGTGGATTGGCCATGCTAAATTGCCCCTTCGTGTCCAAAGGTGTGCATTTTTTTTTAGAAATCATAGAAACCCTACAGCACAGAAAGAGGCCATTCGGCCCATCGAGTCTGCACCGACCACAATCCCACCCAGGCCCTACCCCCATATCCCTACATATTTTACCCGCTAATCTACGCATCCCAGGACACTAAGGGCAATTTTAACATGGCCAATCAACCTAACCCACACATCTTTGGACTGTGGGAGGAAACCGGAGCACCCGGAGGAAACCCACACAGACACGAGGAGAATGTGCAAACTCCACACAGACAGTGACCCGAGCCGGGAATCGAACCCAGGTCCCTGGAGCTGTGAAGCAGCAGTGCTAACCACTGTGCTACCGTGCCGCCCGCTGTGCTACCGTGCCGTGCCGTGTCCAAAGATGTGCAGGTTAGGTGGATTGGCCATGCTAAATTGCCCCTTATTGTCAGGGGGTTAGCAGGGTAAATACGTGCGGTTATGGGGATAGGGCCTGGGTGGGATTGTAATCGATGCAGGCCCGATTGGCTGACTGGCCTCCTGCACTGTAGGGATTCAACTTTCTGTCCTTGATCTTTCTCGGAGGGTGGGTTGGAGGATAGAAGGCAGAAGTTTCGAACTCCAACGCTACAGTAATCTCCGCCCGGCATGTCAAGGGCCTCCACATGTGCTGCAATTTATTCCTTCAAAGCGCTAAGTTTAGCCAGCTGTGGCTTTTCACGAGTGTGGCTCTGTCAGCAGCAGCACACTGGAGGCTACTGTTTTCCATCCAACGCCAGATTCTGTTGCAGTTTATTCCACTGAACTCCCTGAATCGCAGCCCAGTTTTCTGACTGCTGATGCCAAAAGCAGATTCCTCTCTTACTCTGGTCAAACCTCCCTCTATTAAAGCAGTCCTGAGCAGGGTTCATCGGTGCTCTGCATCACCGCACTGTGCATTCTGTTATGCCTTTGGACTCAAAGAATGCAGAGAATGAGAATACAACCTGTACCGTCTGACAGGCGATCCCTCTCCCACCTCCAGCCCAACATTACTTGTCTCTCTCTCTCGCTTTAACTGACTGACAGAGTGAGACCTTGGCTCAGTGGTACCATTCACGCCTCGGAGCTCGAAGGTGCAAGGTTCGATCCCTGCCAGTGGAGACAAGGGCCCCGCTCGGAAATTGGAGACATGGAGTGGGACATTTGAGTCGACTTCATCATCTGTGTTGGGGGAATCCACACAAACCTTCCGTCACATAAAACACCCGATCATAGCACCCCCACTGTGCAGAAAGAAGCCATTCGGCCCATCGACTCTGCACCGACTCTCCGAAAGAGCATTCCACCCAGGTGTTTCTGTCCATACTATCCCCGTAACCCTGCGCATTTACCCCACTGATTCCTCATAACCTGCACACCTTTGGACACTAAAGGACAATTTAGCATGGCCAATCCACCTAACCCACACATCTTTGGACACTAAGGGGCAATTTAGCATGGCCAATCCACCTAACCTACACATCTTTGGACACTAAGGGACAATTTGGCTTGGCCAATCCACCTAACCCACACATCTTTGGACACTAAGGGGCAATTTAGCATGGCCAATCCACCTAACCTGCACATCTTTAGACACTAAGGGACAATTTAGCCTGGCCAATCCACCTAATCTACACATCTTTGGATACTAAGGGACAATTTGGCATGGCCAATCCACCTAACCAGTACATCTTTGGGCACTAAGGGGCAATTTAGCATGGCCAATCCACCTCACCTACACATCTTTGGGCACTAAGGGGCAATTTAGCATGGTCAATCCACCTAACCTGCACATCTTTGTACACTAAGGGGCAATTTAGCATGGCCAATCCACCTAACCTGCACATCTTTGGGCACTAAGGGGCAATTTAGCATGGCCAATCCACCTAACCTGCACATCTTTGGGCACTAAGGGGCAATTTAGCATGGCCAATCCACCTAACCTGCACATCTTTGGGCACTAAGGGGCAATTTACAATGGCCAATCCACCTAACCTGCACATCTTTGGGCACTAAGGGGCAATTTAGCATGGCCAATCCACCTAACCTGCACATCTTTGGGCACTAAGGGGCAATTTAGCATGGCCAATCCACCTAACCCACACATCTTTGGACACTAAGGGGCAATTTAGCATGGCCAATCCACCTAACCTGCACATCTTTAGACACTAAGGGACAATTTAGCATGGCCAATCCACCTAATCTACACATCTTTGGATACTAAGGGACAATTTGGCATGGCCAATCCACCTAACCAATACATCTTTGGGCACTAAGGGGCAATTTAGCATGGCCAATCCACCTCACCTACACATCTTTGGGCACTAAGGGGCAATTTAGCATGGCCAATCCACCTAACCAGTACATCTTTGAGCACTAAGGGGCAATTTAGCATGGCCAATCCACCTCACCTACACATCTTTGGGCACTAAGGGGCAATTTAACATGGTCAATCCACCTAACCTGCACATCTTTGTACACTAAGGGGCAATTTAGCATGGCCAATCCACCTAACCTGCACATCTTTGGGCACTAAGGGGCAATTTAGCATGGCCAATCCACCTAACCTGCACATCTTTGGGCACTAAGGGGCAATTTAGAATGGCCAATCCACCTAACCTGCACATCTTTGGGCACTAAGGGGCAATTTAGCATGGCCAATCCACCTAACCTGCACATCTTTGGACACTAAGGGGCAATTTAGCATGGGCAATCCACCTAACCTGCACATCTTTGGGCACTAAGGGGCAATTTAGCATGGCCAATACACCTAACCTACACATCTTTGGGCACTAAGGGGCAATTTAGCATGGCCAATACACCTAACCTGCACATCTTTGGACACTAAGGGGCAATTTAGCATGGCCAATCCACCTAACCTGCACATCTTTGGACACTAAGGGGCAATTTAGCATGGCCAATCCACCGAATCTACACATCTATGAACAAAATCATGATTCATGCAATGCATGAGCAATTGTTTTCAGGTTTGAAATTTGTAAACATTTGTTGATAGGATCTGGACACACTCACAAGGCCAGCATTTATTGCCCATCCCTAATTACCCCCTCAGAAAGTGCTGGTGAGCCGCCTTCTTGAATCGCTGCAGCCCGTGTGGTGTAGGTACACCCACAGTGCTGTGAGGGAGGGAGTTCCAGGATTGTTATTGGACATCAGTCAGTCCATGTGGTGTAGGTACACCCACAGTGCTGTTAGGGAGGGAGTTCCAGGATTTTGACCCAGTGACAGTGAAGGAACAGAGATATAGTTCCAAGTCAGGATGGTGAGTGGCTTGGAGGGGAATTACCTCCTCTTTGCCCAAGGCCCCAAACGCCCCTGTCAGGAGAAGCAATGTTTCGCTTGCACCTCCTGCAGTTTGGTCTGGTGCATTCGCTGCTCCCAGTGCTGTCTCCCCTACACTGGGGAGTCTAAACGCAGACTGGGTGACCGCTTTGTGGAACACCCTCGCTCAGTCTGCAACCATGACCTCCAACCGTCCTGTCGCTTGCCATTTTAACTTCGCGCCCTGCTCTCCTGCCCACATGTCCGTCCTCGGCCTGTTACAGTGTTCCAGTGAAGCTCAACGCAAACTGCAGGAACAGCACCTCATCTTCCGATTCAGCACTTTACAGCGTTCCGGACCATAAGACCATGAGAAATAGGAGTCGGCCATTCGGACCCTTGAGCCTGTTCCGCCATTCAATAGGATCATGGCTGATCTGACATTCCTCACATCTACATTCCTGCCCTTTCCCTGCAACCCTTGATTCCCTTACTGATCAAAAATCTATCTCAGCCCTCAATATACACAGGGACTCTGTCCCTCACCTCTCTGTGGCAAGGAGTTCCAAAGACTCATATTCCTCAGAGAAGAAATTCCTCCTCATGGTCTGGAATGGGGGGGTGGGGGTGAGTTAATAGGTTGTGATGAACAAAGCATCGTAGCTGTGAGGGACAGCTCGGTGGATAGGATATTGGTATGTAGATAGGCTGGAAAATTGGGCGGGGATCCTGGATTCAGGATTCAATCCTGGACCGGGGAGCGGCGCGGGCTTGGAGGGCCGAAGGGCCTGTTCCTGTGCTGTATTGTTCTTTGTTCTTTGTTCATCTCAGTCTTAAATTGGTGACCCTTTATTCTGAGACGATGCACTCTGGTCCCTGACTCTCCCATGAGGGGAAACATCCTCTCAGCGTTTACCCTGTCAAGCCCCTTAAGTATCCGATATGTTTCAATGAGATCACCTCTCATTCTTCTGAATTGCGATGAGTAGAGTCACTACCTGCTTACCCTTTGCTTCTTCAGACAATCTCTCCGTACCAGGGATCACCCTCGTGAACCTTCTCTGAGCTGCCCTCAGTGAAATAATATCCTTCCTTAAGGGATCAAACTGTTCCGGTACATTGAGTCCAACAGTTTGAGACTGTGAACTTCCTCCCTCCATCTTAATCCCTTTTTTGTTTCTTGTTCCAATGCAAATGACCACCCACTCCCGCCCCCGCCCATTCCCTCCCCCCGCAGGGCCAGCTGCCACTTGTTCTTCAGTTTTGCTTACACAGTGATCTTTGATCTCCTATCCACACATTCTGCTATCTGACCTTTATGTCCCTATCAGCATCTACTTTAGTCTTGAACTCGACCATTAACACTCCCTTTGTATGGTGCCCACGGCATTTTTGTAAATCTCCCCTTAGCTCTGACCTATCCTGGACCTTCTATTCCGTAAGAAGTTTAACAACACCAGGTTAAAGTCCAACAGGTTTATTTGGTAGCAAAAGCCACACAAGCTTTCGAAGCTCTAAGCCCCTTCTTCAGGTGAGTGGGAATTCTGTTCACAAACAGAGCTTATAAAGACACAGACTCAATTTACATGAATAATGGTTGGAATGCGAATACTTACAACTAATCAAGTCTTTAAGAAACAAAACAATGTGAGTGGAGAGAGCATCAAGACAGGCTAAAAAGATGTGTATTGTCTCCAGACAAGACAGCCAGTGAAACTCTGCAGGTCCACGCAACTGTGGGAGTTACAAATAGTGTGACATGAACCCAATATCCCGGTTGAGGCCGTCCGCGTGTGTGCGGAACTTGGCTATCAGTTTCTGCTCAGCGACTCTGCGCTATCGTGTGTCGCGAAGGCCGCCTTGGAGAACGCTTACCCGAATATCAGAGGCCGAATGCCCGTGACCGCTGAAGTGCTCCCCAATAGGAAGAGAACAGTCTTGCCTGGTGATTGTCGAGCGGTGTTCATTCATCCGTTGTCGCAGCGTCTGTTCTATTCTATTCTGCACAGTAAGGAGTCTCACAACACCAGGTTAAAGTCCAACAGGTTTATTTGGTAGCACAAGCTTCCGGAGTGTTCCTCCTTCTTCAGGTGAGTGGGAGCTGTGTTCACAAACAGGGCATATATAGACACAAACTCAATTTACAAAATAATGGTTGGAATGCAAGTCTTGTAAATTGAGTTTGTGTCTATATATGCCCTGTTTGTGAACACAACTCCCACTCACCTGATGAAGGGGCAGCGCTCCGAAAGCTAATGCTACCAAATAAACCTGTTGGACTTTAACCTGGTGTTGTGAGACCTCTTACTGTGCTTAACCCAGTCCAACGCCGGCATCTCCGCATCACTTCTATTCTGCCCCAACACTTCCTCTCCCGCTATACAATCCATCACATTTCTTCCCCCCCCCACCCCTTCAGCTCTGAAAAGGAGTCATATGGACTCAAAACTCTGTTTCTCTCTCCACAGTTGCTGCCAGACCTGCTGAGTTTATCCAGCACTTTCTGTTTTTAGTTCAGATTTCCAGCTGTATTTTGCTGGGTGGCATTGTCCTCTGAAGCAGTAGGAGGTCACAGATTTGCAACTTGCTGTTAAAGGAAACTTGGTACCTTAAAAATCTAAAGAAAAGATCGATGTCTATCTTGAATACAATCAGTGACGTGGCCTCCACAGCCTTCTGTGGTAGAGAATTCCACAGGTTCACCACCCTGAGTGAAGAAATCTTTCCTCATCTCTGCTCTAAATGGTCTACCCCGTATCCTGAGACTGTGTCCCCGGTTCTAGATTCTCCAACCAGGGAAAACATCCTCCCTGCATCTCGTCAGTCCAGCCCTGTTAGAACCTTATACGTTTCACTCAGATCTCCTTTCATTCATCTAAATTCCAGTGAATACAGGACCATAAATTCCAGTGAATACAGGCCCATAAATTCCAGTGAATACAGGCCCATAAATTCCAGTGAATACAGGCCCATAAATTCCAGTGAATACAGGCCCATAAATTCCAGTGAATACAGACCCATAAATTCCAGTGAATACAGGCCCATAAATTCCAGTGAATACAGGCCCATAAATTCCAGTGAATACAGGCCCATAAATTCCAGTGAATACAGGCCCATAAATTCCAGTGAATACAGGCCCATAAATTCCAGTGAATACAGGCCCATAAATTCCAGTGAATACAGGCCCATAAATTCCAGTGAATACAGGCCCATAAATTCCAGTGAATACAGGCCCATAAATTCCAGTGAATACAGGACCATAAATTCCAGTGAATACAGGCCCAATCGAACCAATCTCTCCTCATAGGACAGTTCCGCCAACCCCAGTATCATCCGAGTGAATCTTCGCTGCACTCCCTCTGTGGCAAGTATATCCTTTCTTAGGTAGGGATCCCAAAACTGCCCACAGTACTCCAGGTGTGGTCTCACCAAGGCCCTGTACAGCTGCAGTAAGATATCTCTACTTCTGAACTCAAAGCCTCTTGCAATGAAGGCCAACATACCATTTGCCTTTCTAATTGCTTGCTGCACCTGCCCCTCCACTTTCATTGACTGGTGTACGAAGATACATGGATTCCTCTGTACATCCACTTCCTAATATATCACCACTTAAATAATACTACTTTCTGTTTTTCGCGTTGAAGTGTATAAGTTCACATTTAGCCGTGTTGCACTGTATCTGCCATGTGTTTGCCCACTCACTCAACTTATCCAAACCACCTTGAAGCCTCTTTGCATCCTCCTCTCAATTCCACCCAGTTTCGTGTCATCAGTAAACTTGGAAATGTTACATTAAGTTCCAGGTCATTTATACATATTGTGAACAACTGGGGCACAAGCACTGATCCCTGTGGTACCCCACTAGTCACTACCTGTCACTCAGAAAAGACCCATTTACCCCCACTTTCCGTTTCTGTCTTAACCAATTCTCGGTCCAAGCCAATACATTACCGCCATCCCACTGCTTTAATTTTGCCCACTGACCTCTTATGAGGGACCTTAACAAAAGCCTGAAAGTCCAGATACATCACATCCACTGGTTCTCCCTTATCTATTCTACTCGTTGCATCTTCAAAAACCTCCAGTTGATTTGTTAGGCATGGTTTACCTTTCAAAAGCCCATGCCAGCTTTGTCCAATCCTGTTGATGCTTTCCAAATGTTCTTTATCACATATTTGCTAATAGACTCTTGAATCTTCCATTCTACTGATGTCAGGCTAACTGCTCTGTAATTCTCCCTTCTTTCTCTCCCTCCCTTTTTAAATAGTGGGGTGACATTTGCCACTCTCCAATCTGTAGGAACTGCTCCAGAGTCTATGGATTTTTGGAAGACCACCAATGCATCCACTATTTCCAAGGCCACTTTCATTAATACTCTGGAATGTATCAGGCCCTGGGGATTTCTCAGCCTTTAACCCCATGAATTTTCCCCAGCACCATTTTCTTACCAATACTGATTTCCTTCAGTTCCGCCCTCTCACTCGACCCTTGGTCCCTAACATTTCTGGGAGTTATTTGTGTTCTGTTTTGTGAAGACAGAACCAAAGTATGTGTTCAATTCTTCTGCCATTTCTTTGTTCCCCATTATAGTTTCTCTGGCTTCTGACTGTAAGGGACCTACATTTGTCTTTACTAATCTTTTACTCTTCACACACTTAGAGAAACTTCTTACGGTCAGTTTCTATGCTTCTGCAATTTTCTCTCACACTCTATTTTCCCCCTCCTGATCAAATCTTTTGTCCTCTTCTGCTGAATTCTAAAGTGCTCCCTATCCTCAACCTTGCTGCTTTTCTTTGCACTCTTATACATCTCCTCTTTGGATTTAATATTATCCCTAATTTCTTTTGTAAACCATAAGTTGAGGCACCTTTCCATCAGACCATAAGACATAGGAGCAGAATTAGGCCACTCGGCCCATCGAGTCTGCTCCGTCATTCAATCATGGCTGATATTTTTCTCATCCCCATTCTCCTGCCTTTTCCCCATAATCCCTGATCCCCTTATTAATCAAGAACCTATCTATCTCTGTCTTAAAGACACTCAATGACCTGCCCTCCACAGCCTTCTGCGGCAAAGAGTTCCACAGATTCACCTCTCTCTGGCTGAAGAAATTCCTCCTCATCTCTGTTTTAAAGGATCATCCCTTTAGCCTGAGGTTGTGCCCCCTGGTTCTAGTTTTTCCTACTAGTGGAAATATCCTCTCCACGTCCACTCTATCCAAACCTCGCAGTATCCTATAAGTTTCAATAAGATCCCCCCTCATTCTTCTAAACTCCAACGAGTACAGATCCAGAGTCCTCAACCGTTCATCATTCCTCACTTCCTCTTTCATGGAAGGAATGACAGGAATGAATCGTTGTTGTGATTCATGAACACATTCTTTGAATATGAACCGTTGCCTATCCACCGTCAACCCCTTTAGTAAGGTTCCCCAACCTATCCTTGCCAATTCGTACCTCATACCCTCAGAGTTCTCTTTATTTAGGTTCAGGATCCTTGTTTCGGATTCGACCACCGCACTCTCCACTTTGGCGGCACGGTAGCACAGTGGTTAGCACTGCTGCTTCACAGCTCCAGGGTCCTGGGTTCGATTCCCGGCTTGGGTCACTGTCTGTGCGGAGTTTGCACATTCTCCTCGTGTTTGCGTGGGTTTCCTCCGGGTGCTCCGGTTTCCTCCCACAGTCCAAAGATGTGCGGGTTAGGTTGATTGGCCAGGTTAAAATTGCCCCTGAGATGCGTAGGTTAGAGGGATTAGCGGGTAAATATGTGGGGGTAGGGCCTGGGTGGGATTGTGGTCGGTGCAGACTCGATGGGCCGAATGGCCTCCTTCTGCACTGTAAGGTTTCTATGATTCTATGATTCTATGATAATGAAGAATTCTATCATATTATGGTCACACTTCCCTAATCCTTAAAAAAGAGGAGAGAGGCAGAGAAGTGTGAGGAGAGAATTCCAGAATAACGCAGGCTTCTCCTTACGCCTGGTAGTGCTGGATCTCACTTCAGATCAATGACGCTGGCCAGGGCAACAGAAGTCGAAGAGAAAAGCAAAATCCTGCAGTTGCTGGAAATCTGAAATAAAAACAGAAAATGCTGGAAACACTCAGTGGGTCAGGCAGCATCTGTGAAGAGAGAATCAGAGTTAATGTTTGCGGTTGAATATGATTCTTTTTTGAAGAAGAGCTCAAACTGGACATGAAATATTAACTCTATGGGCGGGATAGTCCCGAGACTGTAAAATCCCACCTGAGGTCTATGGACCTTTCCATCGTCCGCCCCTCGCCCGTTCCGATTCCTGTGGTGGGCGGGACAGGAAAATTTCTAGCTTTATTCATCTCAGAAATGGAGAACTCCATCCGACATCCTCTCAGTACTACACTGGAGCGTCAGACTTAATTTTTGTATTCAAGGCTTGGAGTGGGATTCAAACCCAGAGTCTTAAAGACAAGACTAATTGACAGCTAACACTCATTGTTGATCCAAAAGGAACTCTTCCAGTGTAGACTATAAAAATATAACAAAACTTACTCCAAACTTACAAATCAAAGAACGGGTTTAATAAAGAAACTTCATTACTCCAAACTTGAGGCCTCACCCTGGACCACTCCAAATAAGTTAACAATTCCCAACAATTCTTATTTATGCTGAGACCATCACATCATTCTGTCATTGGTTACATGGTTTACTGGGTCAGCTGACCCTTACAGCTTGTTATCATTGGTCACATTACAACAGATCCACTGTGATCACCGGTTACATCCTAACACTCAGAGGGCGCACTTTTGGAATCAGCAGATCACTACTTTGTACATCTAACATTCGATTAAACTGTCTCATGAATTTATGCTAAGAGTTGATCCTTTCAATTTAGCGATGATAATCTGTTGAAATAGTTGAATGATTTGTGAGCATGGCCAATACACCCTAACCAGCACGTCTTTCAGACTGTGGGAGGAAACCGGAGCACCCAGAGGAAACCCACGCAGACACGGGGAGAACGTGCAGACTCCACACAGACAGTGACCCAAGCCGGGAATCGAACCCGGGCCCCTGACACTGTGAGGCAGCAGTGCTAACCACTGCGCCTCCCTTCCCCCTCAGCCCAAGTCGCACTGGGGAGAAAGTGAAGGCTGCTTGTTCCACTGCAATTGATTTGATTTGATTTATTATTGTCACATGTATTGGGATACAGTGAAAAGTATTGTTTCTTGCGCACTCTACAGATAAAGCATACCGTTCATAGAGTACAAGGGGAGAAGGAAAGGAGAGGGTGCAGAATGTAGTGTTACAGTCATAGCTAGGGTGCAGAGAAAGATCAACTTAATACAAGGTAGGTCCATTCAAAAGTCTGACAGCAGCAGGGAAGAAGCTGTTCTTGAGTCGGTTGGTACGTGACCTCAGACTTTTGTATCTTTTTCCTGACGGAAGAAGGTGGAAGGAAGTGGCCGGAATTCTCCAGCCGTTCATGCCGGTGGGATTCTCCAGTCCCGCCGGCAGCGCACCCCCGCCCGCGGGTTTCCCACCGGCGTGGGGGTGACATCAATGGGTATTCCCACTGACAGCGGTGGGACTGGAGCATCCTGCCGTTAGCAAGCTCCCGTCAGCGGGATACATGTGGCTGGGAGGCTGGAGAATCTCACCCAGTATGTCCAGGGGTGCGTGGGGTCCTTGATTATAGAATTATAGAATCATAGAATCCCTACAGTGCAGAAGGAGGCCATTCGGCCCATCGAGTCCGCACCAACAACAATCCCACCCAGACCCTATCCCCATAACCCCACATATTTACCCCACTAATCCCTCGAACCTACGCATCCCGGGACACTGAGGGAGAATTTAGCATGGTCAATGCACCTAACCTGCACATCTTTGGACTGTGGGAGGAAACCGGAGGAAACCCACGCAGACACAGGGAGAACGTGCAGACTCCGCACAGACAGTGACCCGAGCCGGGAATCGAACCCGGGTCCCTGGAGCTGTGAGGCAGCAGTGCTAACCACTGTGCCACCGTGCCGTCCAGAAATGCTGGCTGCTTTTCCAAGGAATGCTTTTTTTTTATGCGTGCGTGTTAAATGAACCTTTCTGAATAATTTGCAAATGGCAAAAGTTGTGAGGCAAAACTGAGGAAGCGTGAGGAATATTCTTCAGAAAACAGGATTGATCAAGGTGACCTCTTGGAACTTGCCAGCTTTCTGAAGTGAATTGGCAAGACTGATCCAGGCAAATTGTTCTCGTGGTGGAAGGGGAGACAGATTAAAGGTTCTGATTGGAACCATGATGGGTTTGATTACCGTTATTCAATCAAACAAGTCGTCTGGTTGTTTATCAGTGTTATTTGTAGAATCCTGCTGTGTGCAAATTAATGTCACATTCTCCGACATTAAGGCTCCGATTTAATAGTACTTAATTATCTTTGAAGCACTTCGAGACGTCTTGGAGTTTGTGCAAACCACAACATAAAGGCCAATCTTTTCTTTCAAAGGATGGTCGGTCTACAATACCAGGAAAGATGTAATAACTCAGTTTATTGCGTCCAATTCTGGTTGCCACATTACAGGAAGGATGTAGAAGCTTAGGAGATGGTGCAGAAGAGGTTTACCTGGATGCTTTTCCCCTTTACTTTATAGCGGAGTATTTAGAAAGCAGTGGCAGGATCAGACGGAGTCAGCATGGATTTATGAAGGGGAAATCATGCTTGACAAATCTGTTGGAATTCTTTGAAGATGTAACTAGTAGAGTTGACAAGGGGGAACCAGTAGATGTAGTATATTTGGACTTTCAGAAAGCATTTGACAAAGTCCCGCATAAGAGATTATTGTGCAAGATTAAAGTGCATGGGATTGGGGGAAGTGTATTGAGATGGATAGAAAACTGGTTGGCAGAGAGGAAACAAAGGGTAGGAATTAATGGGCCCTTTTCAAACTGGCAGGCAGTAACTAGTGGGGTGCCACAGGGATCGGTGCTGGGACCCCAGCTATTCACAATATATATTAATGATTTGGATGAGGGAACAAAATGTAACATCTCAAAGTTTATAGATGATACCAAGTTGGGTGGGAGGGTGAACTGTGATGCGGATGCAGAGATCCTTCAGAATGATCTGGACAGGTTGAGTGAGTGGGCAAATCAATGGCAGATGCAGTATAATTTGGATAAATGTGAGGTTATTCGCTTTGGAAGCAAAAGCAAGGCAGCAGATTACTACCTGAATGGCTGTAAATTGGGAGAGGGGAGTGTGCAGCACGATCTGGGTGTCCTTGTGCACCAGTCGCTGAAGGTAAGCATGCAGGTACAGCAGGCGGTAAAGAAGGCAATTGGTATGTTGGCCTTCATTGTGAGAGGTTTCGAGTACAGGAGCAGGGATGTGTTGTTGCAATTATACAGGGCCTTGGTGAGACCACACCGAGAGTATTGTGTGCAGTTTTGGTCTCCTTTTCTGAGGAAGGATGTTCTTGCTCTCGAGGGAGCGCAGCGAAGGTTTACCAGGCTGATTCCAGGGACGGCGGGACTGATGTATGAGGAAAGATTGACAAGGTTAGGATTGTTTTCACTGGAGTTCAGATGAATGAGGGGGAGAATCTCATAGAGACTTATAAAATTCTAACAGGACTAGACAGGGTAGATTCAGGAAGGATGTTCCCGATGGTGGGGGGAGTCCAGAACCAGGGGTCACAGTCTGAGGATTCGGGGTAAACCATTTAGGACGGAGGTGAGGAGACATTTCTTCACCCGGCGAGCCTGTGGAATTCATTCCCACAGGAAGTAGTTGATGCCAAAACATTGAATGTATTCAAGAGGCAGCTGGATATAGCACTTGGGGGTGAATGGGATCACAGGTTATGGGGAGAAAGCAGGATTAGGCTATTGAGTTGGACGATCAGCCATGATCGCGATGAATGGTGGAGCAGGCTCGAAGGGCCGAATGGCCTCCTCCTGCTCCTATCTTCGATATTTCTGTGTTTCTATGCTGCCTGGATTAGAGGGTATAAGCTCTGAGGAGAGGCTGGATAAACTAGGGTTGTTTCCTCTGGAGCAGCGGAGGCTGAGGGGAGACCTGATAGAAGTCTATAAAACGATGAGAGATAGGGTCGACAGTCAGAATCTTTCTCCCAGAGTTGATATATCTAATACTCGGGGGCACGCACTGAAGGTGACGGGGGAAAGATGAAAGGAGATGTGAGGGGCAAGTTTTTTACACAGAGAGTGGTGGGTGTCTGGAACACGCTGCCAGGGGTGGTGGTGGAGGCAGATACGATCGGGGTGTTTAAGGTGCATTTAGATAAGCGCATGAATATGTGAGGAATAGAGGGATGTGGAGCAAGGGCAGGCAGAAGGGATTAGTTTAACTTGGAGTCATGTTCGGCACAACATGGTAGGCCGGAGGGCCTGTTCCTGTGCTCGACTGTTCCATGTTCAATGTTCTAATTTCGAAGGCGACACATTGTGACTTTAAGTTAAGAAGGGTTTATTCCCAAAATGGTGAGACAGAACTGTATACACGACTGCACTCTTTCCTCCCCAGCTCCAGCTGAGGTTCCTCCCTGGCCCTGGACACGCGCCCTCGCTCCCCATTGGCTCGGCTTCCCGTGCTGGCTCACCATAGGTTCCAGCCTGATCACATGGCCCTCAGGATCTGTCCCCTTAAAGGGGCCACGCTACCACACTCCTTCGCACCCCCCCCCCCCAGCAACTCTGAAGTTCACAAAACAGAAGAGAGGCAAGCACAACTCAACAAGAGAAGAATCATAGAAACCCTACAGTACAGAAAGAGGCCATTCGGCCCATCGAGTCTGCACCGACCACAATCCCACCCAGGCCCTACTCCCATAGACATAGAACATAGAACAGTACAGCACAGAACAGGCCCTTCGGCCCACGATGTTGTGCCGAGCTTTATCTGAAACCAAGATCAAGCTATCCCACTCCCTATCATCCTGGTGTGCTCCATGTGCCTATCCAATAACCGCTTAAATGTTTCTAAAGTGTCTGACTCCACTATCACTGCAGGCAGTCCATTCCACACCCCAACCACTCTCTGCGTAAAGAACCTACCTCTGATATCCTTCCTGTATCTCCCACCACGAACCCTATAGTTATGCCCCCTTGTAATAGCTCCATCCACCCGAGGAAATAGTCTTTGAACGTTCACTCTATCTATCCCCTTCATCATTTTATACACCTCTATTAAGTCTCCCCTCAGCCTCCTCCGCTCCAGAGAGAACAGCCCTAGCTCCCTCAACCTTTCCTCATATGACCTACCCTCCAAACCAGGCAGCATCCTGGTAAATCTCCTCTGCACTCTTTCCAGCGCTTCCACATCCTTCTTATAGTGAGGTGACCAGAACTGCACACAATATTCCAAATGTGGTCTCACCAAGGTCCTGTACAGTTGCAGCATAACCCCACGGCTCTTAAACTCCAACCCCCTGTTAATAAAAGCTAACACACTATAGGCCTTCTTCACAGCTCTATCCACTTGACTGGCAACCTTTAGAGATCTGTGGATATGGACCCCAAGATCTCTCTGTTCCTCCACAGTCTTCAGAACCCTACCTTTGACCCTGTAATCCACATTTAAATTTGTCCTACCAAAATGAATCACCTCACATTTATCAGGGTTAAACTCCATTTGCCATTTTTCAGCCCAGCTTTGCATCCTATCTATGTCTCTTTGCAGCCTACAACAGCCCTCCACCTCATCCACTACTCCACCAATCTTGGTGTCATCAGCAAATTTACTACATATTTTACCCACTAATCCCTCAGCATCTCAGGACTCTAAGGGGCAATTTGTAGCATGGCCAATCAACCTAACCCGCACATCTTTGGACTGTGGGAGGAAACCGGAGCACCCGGAGGAAACCCACGCAGACACGAGGAGAATGTGCAAACTCCACACAGACAGTGACCCAAGTCCCTGGAGCTGTGAAGCAGCAGTGCTAACCACTGTGCTACCGTGCCGTTCAGGAACCATTCAGGAAAACTCATCCCAAATTCAATCTGTCTGGGTCTTTCCTGGCTTCTCAGTTTGGTTCTCCAACTTTCAGTGAGTAAGGCATCGAGGCAAACTGCCGCAAACGGCAAACTCACCAGCCTGGGGTCGAGGCGTTCTTCAGTAACTGTCTCCTCATGTTCCGCCATTACTGGCTCCACGTTTACAACAGGAATCCCTGGATCAGCGACTGCTGAACACGAGTCCACCACAGGCTACACTTGTCAATCCTCTGTATCAGGCCCCACTTTCTTCCTTACATGATCCACATGTTGTTTTACACGCCAACCTTGATCCACATGTTGTTTTACACGCCAACCTTGTACTTCCACAATGTCGGAGACTGGTCCCCTCCTTTCCCAGCCCCCATGTCGGTCCAGCTGCAAATTTTCCGGCCGGAACGAAATCATCCACTTGGAAAACTCTGCCCCTTTCTCTCGAGTCAATGTTTTCTTTCTGGGATGCTTGCCTCACCCCCTACCCTCCCCGCCAGATCTGGAAATACCAAATCCAAACGGTGGCATTCCATTCGAAATTGAGTTGGCGCAACCCCTGTGGTCACATTTGGAGTGGTATTGTGTGACAACAGGAAACTTGCAGAACGTAAAGGCTATGGACTTACTTTTTCACTGATGATTTGAACATTTGTACAGCTCGTTCTGCTAACCCATTGGATTGGGTGAGCAAGGAGGTGGGTGAGTAAGGGGCTGACGGAGTGTGGCCAATACTAGGTAAGAAGTGGGTAAGAATCCCTACAGTGCAGAAGGAGGCCATTCGGCCCATTGTGTCGGCCCATCGAGTCAGCACCGACCACAATCCCACCCAGGCCCTATCCCCGCAACCCCACATATTTACCCCGCCAATCCCCTGACACTAGGGTCAATTTATCATGGCCAATCAACCTAACTCGCACATCTTTGGAGTGTGGGAGGAAACCGGAGCACCCGGAGGAAACCCACACAGACATGGGGAGAATGTGCAGACTCCGCACAGACAGTGACCCGAGGATGGGAATTGAACCCGGGTCCCTGGCACTGTGAGGTGGCAGTGCCAACCACTGTGCCACCGCGCCACCCCGAACTGTCTGACTTAAATTTGTGAAACTCCTCCGCTGTAAATGCTGTGCCTTTGCCTGACACTAAGAGCTCTGGGATGCCATAGATGGTAGAAATCTGCCACAACTTTGTCCATGGTGACTGTGGTCGTTGTGGATTTTATCAATTGGATATCTGGCCATTTAGAATGAGCATCAAGCAGGATAAGGAACATATGTCTTGACCACGGCTAACCCAGCCACTCCCATGATGCATATTTGTCGGTGGTGGCAATGACTGCTGGTCTCCACAACTCTGGCATTGGCTGGCCATTCTTTCAATTCCCTTATCGATTCCCGGCCACCAAACATAACTTTGGGAGAGTGCTTTCATCCTGCTTTGTCGGGGTGTCGCACGTCCTGTAATAAAAGCTGTTGCACCTGGGGTGGCAATTATAACACGAGCCCCCCTACACCATCCTCACGTCATCTCCATCCTACGCCGCTGGTGACATTTAAATTACTCTGACTTGTATTGTAAAACTAGAACCAGAGGGCACAACCTCAGGCTAAAGGGACGATCCTTTAGAACAGAGATGAGGAGGAATTTCTTCAGCCAGAGAGTGGTGAATGTGTGGAACTCTTTGCCGCAGAGGAGGCCGGGTCATCGAGTGTCTTTAAGACAGAGATAGATCGGTTCTTGATTAATAAGGGGATCAGGGGTTATGGGGAAAAGGCAGGAGAACAGGGATGAGAATCATATCAGCCATGATTGAATGGCGGAGCAGACTCGATGGGCCGAGTGGCCTAACTCTGCTCCGATGTCTTATGGTCTTATCGCAATCCTTGCATCATCATCCTTGTAACTTTTCATAAGTGGGTCTCTTTCTGTCCAAATTTTTATGTGATTTTCTGAAACTGGTAAAGTCTCCATCAAGTGTAGTGCCAACATTATTCCGTGCGGTACAGCTGGTAAAGGCACTGTCTGGAACAGGGAGGAGGCTGAGTGTGTCTGCATTCAATGTTTGCATCCCTGGTCGATGCTGGAAAGAGTAGTTGTGTGAAGCTGGCAATACAATCTATCTCTGCATCCTCGTAGAGGCAATCGGTGGCACTGGTTCATCTCAAAATAAAGCCAACAGCAGCTTGTGATCTGAGGCTATGGTGAAGTGGGTGGCACAGTGGTTAGCACTGTTGCCTCTCAGTACCAGGGACCCGGGTTCGATTCCCGGCTTGGGTCACTGTCTGTGCGGAGTCTGCACGTCCTCCCCCGTGTCTGCGTGGGTTTCCTCCGGGTGCTCCGGTTTCCTCCCACACTCCGAAAGACGTGCCGGTTAGAAGGATTAGACATACTAAATTGCCCACTTATTGTTCAAAGCTTTGGTACTTGGGGTCGTGGTATTGTGTTGAAGGGTAATGCTGAGACCCAGGGTAATGCTGTGGGGACCCAGGTTCGAATCCCAACGCAGCTGATGGGGAAAATTAAATTCAATAAGAACATTTAGATTTAAAAAGATGATGACCATGAAACCATAGCCGATTGTCGTAAAACCCATCTGATTCACTGATGTCCCTTCAGGGAAGGAAATCTGCCGTCCTTACCTGGTCTGGCCTACATGTGACTCCAGAGCCACAGCAATGTGGTTAACTCTTAAATGCCCTCTGAAATGGCCTAGCATTTAACTTTATCCAGCCCTAACCTTAGGAAAATGCATTCCCTTCCTCATCAATTTTTAATTTGCTATTCTGATCCCAATCATTAGATTCCCGCTTTGGAATCTCTCCAGATGTGACAGCAAGAGACTGGGAGTTGACAACATGTGGCGACTTGGATCCGTGTGAAGAATCTTTGCTTTTTTGTCATTCATTCATGGGACATGGGCGTCGCTGGCTGGCCAGCATTTATTGCCCATCCCTAGTTGCCCCTTGGAGGGCAGTTGAGAGTCAACCACATTGCTGTGGCTCTGGAGTCACATGTAGGCCAGACCGGGTAAGGACGGCAGATTTCTTCCCCTAAAGGACATTAGTGAACCAGATGGGTTTTTCCGACAATGGTTTAATGGTCATCAGTGGATTCTTAACTCAGATATTTTTTATTGAATTCAAATTCCACCATCTGCCGTGGCGGGATTCGAACCCGGGTCTCCAGAACATGAGCTGAATTACTGGATTAATAGTCGAGGGATAATGCCATCGCCTCCCCCTTCGATAGTCAGTGCTAAAAGATTGGAACCCACCACTGTAACTTCTTCAATAGTGAAAATAAACACAGAAGATGAATATTAGCATTCCTGTCATATCCAACTCCTCAATCCCCACCACCGTGCTCAATCTTTCAAAGGATCAATTGACTTTTCCGGCCACTGACACGACTTAGACTCCTCGATCCTGGGAATGCCACCTGATCAGTTGTGTGTTTTTCCAATGCTTTTGGGACATTACATTCTAGTGTGGTTTCAGTTAACCTGAGCTGTAGCTGATATCTATATCTGCAATTTTGCCAAGGTTTTATACTTTGTGAAATATTTATTTTGGGGGCTATTTTCTGACCATTTATTATTCTTCATTTATTTTTGATTTATTGTTGTCACATGTTTTGGGATACAGTGAAAAGTATTGTTTCTTGCGCGCGACACACACAATACATACCGTTCATAGAGTACATAGGGGAGAAGGAAAGGAGAGGGTGCAGAATAGAGTGTTACAGATATAGCTGGGGTGTAGATAAAGATCAGCTTCATATTTGATTTGATTTATCCCTGTCACATGTATTGGGATTCAGTGAAAAGTATTGTTTCTTGCGCACGATACAGACAAAGCATACCGTTCATAGAGCACATAGCATACGATTCTCAGTTATAACACTCTCTCACACACACTGTCCCTCAGTATAAGACTCTCAGTTATAACACTCTCTCTGCAACACCTGTCCCTCAGCATAAGACTCTCAGTTAGAACACTCTCTCTCACACACTGACCCTCAGTATAAGACTCTCAGTTATAACACTCTCTCACACACACTGTCCCTCAGTATAAGACTCTCAGTTATAACACTCTCTCACACACACTGTCCCTCAGTATAAGACTCTCAGTTATAACACTCTCTCTGCAACACCTGTCCTTCAGCATAAGACTCTCAGTTAGAACACTCTCTCTCACACACTGACCCTCAGTATAAGACTCTCAGTTATAACACTCTCTCACACACACTGTCGCTCAGTATAAGACTCTCAGTTATAACACTCTCTCACACACACTGTCCCTCAGTATAAGACTCTCAGTTATAACACTCTCTCTCACACACTGTCCCTCAGTATAAGACTCTCAGTTATAACACTCTCTCTCACACACTGTCCCTCAGTATAAGACTCTCAGTTATAACACTCTCTCTCACACACTGTCCCTCAGTATAAGACTCTCAGTTATAACACTCTCTCTCACACACACTGTCCCTCAGTATAAGACTCTCTCTCACACACTGTCCCTCAGTAGAAGACTCTCAGTTATAACACTCTCTCTCACACACTGTCCCTCAGTATAAGTCTCTCGGTTATAACACCCTCACACACTGTCCCTCAGTATAAGACTCTCAGTTATAACACTCTCTCTCTCACACCGTCTCTCAGTATAAGACTCTCAGTTATAACACTCTCTCTCTCACACCGTCTCTCAGTATAAGACTCTCAGTTATAACACTCTCTCTCTCACACCGTCCCTCAGTATAAGACTCTCAGTTATAACACTCTCTCTCACATACTGTCCCTCAGTATAAGACTCTCAGTTATAACACTCTCTCTCACACACACAGTCCCTCAGTATAAGACTCTCAGTTATAACACTGTCCCTCAGTATAAGACTCTCAGTTATAACACTCTCTCTCACACACACTGTCCCTCAGTATAAGTCTCTCAGTTATAACACTCTCTCTCACACACTGTCCCTCAGTATAAGACTCTCAGTTATAACACTCTCTCACACACACTGTCCCTCAGTATAAGACTCTCAGTTATAACACTCTCTCTCTCACACCGTCCCTCAGTATAAGACTCAGTTATAACACTCTCTCTCACACACACTGTCCCTCAGTATAAGACTCTCAGTTACAACACTCTCTCTCACACACTGTCCCTCTGTATAAGACTCTCAGTTATAACACTCTCTCTCACACACTGTCCCTCAGTATAAGACTCTCAGTTATAACACTCTCTCTCACACACTGTCCCTCTGTATAAGACTCTCAGTTATAACACTCTCTCTCACACTGTCCCTCAGTATAAGACTCTCAGTTATAACACTCTCTCACACACACTGTCCCTCAGTATAAGACTCTCAGTTATAACACTCTCTCTCTCACACCGTCTCTCAGTATAAGACTCTCAGTTATAACACTCTCTCAAACACCGTCCCTCAGTATAAGACTCTCAGTTATAACACTCTCTCTCACACACTGTCCCTCAGTATAAGACTCTCAGTTATAACACTCTCTCTCACACACACAGTCCCTCAGTATAAGACTCTCAGTTATAACACTCTCTCTCACACACTGTCCCTCAGTATCAGACTCTCAGTTATAACACTCTCTCACACACACTGTCTCTCAGTATAAGACTCTCAGTTATAACACTCTCTCTCACACACTGTCCCTCAGTATAAGACTCTCAGTTATAACACTCTCTCACACACACTGTCCCTCAGTATAAGACTCTCAGTTATAACACTCTCTCTCTCACACCGTCCCTCAGTATAAGACTCTCAGTTATAACACTCTCTCTCACACTGTCCCTCAGTATAAGACTCTCAGTTACAACACTCTCTCACACATACTGTCCCTCAGTATAAGACTCTCAGTTATAACACTCTCTCACACACACTGTCCCTCAGTATAAGACTCTCAGTTATAACGCTCTCTCTCACACACTGTCCCTCAGTATAAGACTCTCAGTTATAACACTCTCTCTCACACACTGTCCCTCAGTATAAGACTCTCAGTTATAACACTCTCTCTCACACTGTCCCTCAGTACAAGACTCTCAGTTATAACACTCTCTCACACACTGTCCCTCAGTATAAGACTCTCAGTTATAACACTCTCTCTCACACACTGTCCCTCAGTATAAGACTCTCAGTTATAACACTCTCTCACACACTGCCCCTCAGTACAAGACTCTCAGTTATAACACTCTCTCACACACAGTGTCCCTCAGTATAAGACTCTCAGTTACAACACTCTCTCACACACTGTCCCTCAGTATAAGACTCTCAGTTATAACACTCTCTCTCAAACACTGTCCCTCAGTATAAGACTCTCAGTTATAACACTCTCTCACACACTGTCCCTCAGTATAAGACTCTCAGTTATAACACTCTCTCACACACACTGTTCCTCAGTACAAGACTCTCATTTATAACACTCTCTCAAACACTGTCCCTCAGTATAAGACTCTCAGTTATAACACTCTCTCACACACTGTCCCTCAGTATAAGACTCTCAGTTATAACACTCTCTCACACACACTGTTCCTCAGTACAAGACTCTCATTTATAACACTCTCTCAAACACTGTCCCTCAGTATAAGACTCTCAGTTATAACACTCTCTCACACACTGTCCCTCAGTATAAGACTCTCAGTTATAACACTCTCTCACACACTGTCCCTCAGTATAAGACTCTCAGTTATAACACTCTCTCACACACTGTCCCTCAGTATAAGACTCTCAGTTATAACACTCTCTCACACACTGTTCCTCAGTACAAGACTCTCAGTTATAACACTCTCTCACACACACTGTTCCTCAGTATGAGAGTCTCAGTTATAAAACCATAAGTTATAGGACATGTGAAGACCATTCGGCCCCTCGAGCCTGCTCTGCCATGCTATCGGATCTTGGCCGATCCCCTTATCTTGATCTCTTCTTCCCATATTGCATTTAGATGCGCCCCTCTCTCTTTCGCATCCTTTCTCCCTCTACTTACATATGAACATAAGAACAAGGAGCAGGAGTTGGCCATCTGGCCCCTCGAGCCTGCTCCGCCATTCAATAAGATCATGGCTGATCTTTTTGTGGACTCAGCTCCACTGACCCGCCCGCTCACCATAACCCTTAATTCCTTTACTGTTCAAAAATCTGTCTATCCTTGCCTTAAAAACATTCAGTGAGGTAGCCTTAGCTGCAAAGAACAAGAATGAAGTTGAATTTTGGGAATAGTTCAGGGTAGAAGTTGCCTTTCAGCAGTGTGTGCTGGAGTGAGGGCTGTGTCTGAATCCCGTGGGCCTACTTTCCCTCCCTCACTTGACCCATGGTGCAGTTGCCGTGGTTATTGTCTGCCCTCCCTCCCACCACCCACCCCTCTTCCCTGCTTCACCTTTTCTTGTGCTGTTTATTTTGTTTGAAGCTTCCTCTTACCTCTCCACGGCCCCTCCAGCACTGAGGAGTGGATGGGATGCAATGTCAGGAATGTGGCGGTTTCTTGACTGACACCATTGCACTCACTGCTCTAGACAACAGCTGCTCTGTTAGAGAGCTGATAAATGGCTGCCTTTTCTTTGACAGAAATCAGACAATTTGCATTTCCATGGCACTTTTCATGAACTGCAGGCATCCCACAATGCTTTGGGGCCAGCGAAGGACTTTAAAAAAAAAGTGCAGTCTATGTTGGAAGGCAGGGGCTGTGGCTACCAAACTGCGCAGAGCAAGATCCCACCCACAGCAATGAGGCAATCGGAAGGAAGGGGCTGGGTTATAGAATCATCCGAAAATCCCTACAGCACAGAAGGAGGCCATTCAGCCCATCGAGCCTGACCGGCAACAATCCCACCCAGGCCCTATCCCCGTAACCCCACATATTTACCCTCCTAATCCCCTTGACTCTAAGGGGCAACTTAACATGACCAATCCACCTAACCTACACATCTTTGGACACTAGGGGGCAATTTAGCATGGCCAATCCACCTATCCTACACATCTTTGGACACTAAGGGACAATTTAGCATGGCCAATCCACCTATCCTACACATCTTTGGACACTAAGGGGCAATTTAGCATGGCCAGTCCACCTAACCTGCACATCTTTGGACACTAAAGGGCAATTTAGCATGGCCAGTCCACCTAACCTGCACATCTTTGGACTGTGGGAGGAAACCGGAGCACCCGGAGGAAACCCACGCAGACATGGGGAGAACGTGCAAACTCCGCACAGACAGTGACCCAAGCCAGCAATGGAACCTGGGTCCCTGGCGCTGTGAGGCAGCAGTGCTAACCACTGTGCCACCGTGCCGCCCATTCCGTTCACTCCCCAGCAGGGAGTTACAGGCTGGAATCTAGCTGACGGGTCTGGTGGTTTCTGTATAAAATAACAGATATCAGGGGCAGAATCTTCCAGACCCAGCAATGGGAAGCTTAGTGGGTGGGGGAAATTTATTTGGCAGGAAGCAAATATCAATCTCCCGGTGTCGGGGTGAACATTAGCAATTAATTCCTTGGGAATTCAAAGTTGGGTCAAATGATGTCAAGAAGTCCTTGTGCATATTTTAACATCTCAGGTGCACTCACTTTTCACTGTATCCCAATACATGTGACAATAATAAATCAAATATTAAGCTGATCTTTCTCTCCACTCTATCTGTGACTGTAACACTACATTCTGCACCCTCTCCTTTCCTTCTCCCCTATGTACTCTATGAACGGTATGCTTTGTCTGTATAGCGCACAAGAAACAATACTTCTCATTGTATCCCAATACATGTGACAATAATAAATCAACTTAAATCAAATTACAGCACCACATTGCTGGAATTAAGCTCCCCCTCTAATTTAAATTCCCTGCCAGCGAGAAATTAGACCCTTCACATTTACAACGGCACATCATTGGCGTGCACCTGGTGAGGTAGACTTGTATGACTAACAATGAGTTGCTACATTGTCCTCTTGGGGATTGTCAATAAATGCCAAACTATGCTTGAGAGCAGGTGGTGGCAGTGCAAGTTGTGTGGAGGATGCCCCAAGGGGAGGGAGGAAGGGTTAGCGAGGGGGCAAAGGTGCAGGCTGCCAAGGCCCCCTTTAAGCATGTTGGCTGGACATTCAACTTCATGAAGTAACAGTGGGGACGACTAATTCCTGCCTTCCCCCACCATGAGGGGTTCGGGGTGGTTTATATATAGAATAACAGATACCCGGGAGTGAGTTACAGACTGGAATCTAATCGAGGGGTTCGGGGTGGTTTATATATAGAATAACAGATACCCGGGAGTGAGTTACAGACTGGAATCTAATCGAGGGGTTCAGGGTTGTTTGTATATAGAATAACAGATACACGGGAGTGAGTCACAGACTGGAATCTAATCGAGGGGTTCAGGGTTGTTTGTATATAGAATAACAGATACACGGGAGTGAGTCACAGATTGGAATCTAATCGAGGGGTTCGGGGGGGTTTATATATAGAATAACAGATACCCGGGAGTGAGTCACAGATTGGAATCTAATCGAGGGGTTCGGGGGGGTTTATATATAGAATAACAGATACCCGGGAGTGAGTTACAGACTGGAATCTAATCGAGGGGTTCGGGGGGGTTTATATATAGAATAACAGATACCCGGGAGTGAGTTACAGACTGGAATCTAATCGAGGGGTTCGGGGGGGTTTATATATAGAATAACAGATACCCGGGAGTGAGTTACAGACTGGAATCTAATCGAGGGGTTCGGGGTGGTTTATATATAGAATAACAGATACCCGGGAGTGAGTCACAGATTGGAATCTAATCGAGGGGTTCGGGGTGGTTTATATATAGAATCACAGATGTCCGGGAGTGAGTTACAGACTGGAATCTAATCAAGGGGTTCGGGGTGGTTTATATATAGAATAACAGATACCCGGGAGTGAGTTACAGACTGGAATCTAATCGAGGGGTTCGGGGTGGTTTATATATAGAATGACAGATACCCGGGAGTGAGTTACAGACTGGAATCTAATCGAGGGGTTCGGGGTGGTTTATATATAGAATAACAGATACCCGGGAGTGAGTCACAGACTGGAATCTAATCGAGGGGTTCGGGGTGGTTTATATATAGAATCACAGATGTCCGGGAGTGAGTTACAGACTGGAATCTAATCAAGGGGTTCGGGTGGTTTATATATAGAATAACAGATACCCGGGAGTGAGTTACAGACAGGAATCTAATCGAGGGGTTCGGGGTGGTTTATATATAGAATAACAGATACCCGGGAGTGAGTTACAGACTGGAATCTAATCGAGGGGTTCAGGGTGGTTTATATATAGAATAACAGATACCCGGGAGTGAGTTACAGACTGGAATCTAATCGAGGGGTTCGGGGTGGTTTATATATAGAATAACAGATACCCGGGATTGAGGTACAGACTGGAATCCAATCGAGGGGTTCGGGGTGGTTTATATATAGAATAACAGATACACGGGAGTGAGTCACAGACTGGAATCTAATCGAGGGGTTCGGGGTGGTTTATATATAGAATCACAGATGTCCGGGAGTGAGTTACAGACTGGAATCTAATCAAGGGGTTCGGGGTGGTTTATATATAGAATAACAGATACCCGGGAGTGAGTTACAGACAGGAATCTAATCGAGGGGTTCGGGGTGGTTTATATATAGAATAACAGATACCCGGGATTGAGGTACAGACTGGAATCTAATCGAGGGGTTCGGGGTGGTTTATATATAGAATGACAGATACCCGGGAGTGAGTTACAGACTGGAATCTAATCGAGCGGTTCGGGGTGGTTTATATATAGAATGACAGATACCCGGGAGTGAGTTACAGACTGGAATCTAATCGAGGGGTTCGGGGTGGTTTATATATAGAATAACAGATACCCGGGAGTGAGTCACAGACTGGAATCTAATCGAGGGGTTCGGGGTGGTTTATATATAGAATAACAGATACCCGGGATTGAGGTACAGACTGGAATCTAATCAAGGGGTTCGGGGTGGTTTATATATAGAATAACAGATACCCGGGAGTGAGTTACAGACTGGAATCTAATCAAGGGGTTCGGGGTGGTTTATATATAGAATAACAGATACCCGGGAGTGAGTTACAGACTGGAATCTAATCGAGGGGTTCAGGGTGGTTTATATATAGAATAACAGATACCCGGGAGTGAGTGACAGACTGGAATCTAATCGAGGGGTTCAGGGTGGTTTATATATAGAATAACAGATACCCGGGAGTGAGTGACAGACTGGAATCTAATCGAGGGGTTCGGGGTGGTTAATATATAGAATAACAGATACCCGGGAGTGAGTTACAGACTGTAATCTAATCGAGGGATTCAGGGTGGTCTATATATAGAATAACAGATACCCGGGAGTGAGTTACAGACTGGAATCTATTCGAGGGGTTCGGTGTGGTTTATATATAGAATAACAGATACCAGGGAGTGAGTTACACACTAGAATCTAATCGAGGGATTCAGGGTGGTCTATATATAGAATAACAGATACCCGGGAGTGAGTTACAGACTGGAATCTAATCGAGGGGCTCGGGGGGGGTTTATATATAGAATAACAGATACCAGGGAGTGAGTTACAGACTGGAATCTAATCGAGGTGTTCGGTGTGGTTTATATATAGAATAACAGATACCCGGGAGTGAGTTACAGACTGGAATCTAATCAAGGGGTTCAGGGTGATTTATATATAGAATAACAGATACCCGGGAGTGAGTTACAGACTGGAATCTAATCGAGGGGTTCAGGGTGATTTATATATAGAATAACAGACACCCGGGAGTGAGTTACTGACTGGAATCTTACGAAGGTCTTTGGGATGTTGTTAAATCAGATCTGTTTTTGGCCCCGATGTTCTTCTCTTGTGTTCAGCATATTCATTTCAAGCACATAAGTTTTAAATTGCTTTGCGTGGATGCAGATGTGCTTTATGTTAAACATGAGAACTTGTGAGCAGCCAGTGGGCTGCTTTCTGGGTTGACACGCATTGCACACATTTCTACCACAGTGCTAACAACATGCATGTATCTACAAATTTAACCGAGCTTGCTTCAGTTTACAGAATATAATGGCAAGAACAGGAGGAGCCTACTTGATATCTTTTACCTTTCCCCACAGCTCCATCTGCCCACAATTTGCACCATTATACTCATTCCAAGGTCAAACTTCCATCGAAAAGGAGAAACACCTTAGTAAATGCAATGGCAGTTTTACCAGTCGACAGGTATGGGTTCAGTCTGCTACTCCCTGTATTCCTTCTATGATGCAGTCACTTGCCAGAATTTATACAGCAGCTATTCCTGTTGTAAAAGCTCACATTTTGATTTGATTTATTATTGTCACATGTATTGGGATACAGTGAAAAGTATTGTTTCTTGCGCGCTTATACAGACAAAGCATACTGTTCATAGAGTACATAGGGGAGAAGGAAAGGAGAGAGTGCAGAATACAGTGTTACAGTCATAGCTAGGGTGTAGAGAAAGATCAACTTAATATGAGGTAGGTCCATTCAAAACTCAGTAAGGAGTCTAACAACACCAGGTTAAAGTCCAACAGGTTTATTTGGTAGCAAACGCCACAAGCTTTCGGAGCGCTGCTCCTTCGTCAGATGGAGTGGAAATCTGCCATTAGATTTCCACTCCATCTGACGAAGGAGCAGCGCTCTGAAAGCTTGTGGCGTTTGCTACCAAATAAACCTGTTGGACTTTAACCTGGTGTTGTTAGACTCCTTACTGTGTTTACCCCAGTCCAACGCCAGCATCTCCACATCATTCGAAACTCAGCAGGGAAGAAGCTGTTCTTGAGTCGGTTGGTACGTGACTTCAGAATTTTGTATCTTTTTCCCAACAGAAGAAGGTGGAAGAGAGAATGTCCGGGGTGTGTGGGGTCCTTAATTATGCTGGCTGCTTTTCCCAGGCAGCGGGAAATGTAGACGGAGTCAATGGATGGGAGGCTGGTTTGTGTGATGGACTGGGCTATGTCCACGACCCTTTGTAGTTTCTTGCGGTCTTGGGCAGAGCAGGAGCCATACCAAGCTGGGACACAACCAGAAAGAATGCTTTCTATGGTACATCTGTAAAAGTTGGTGAGAGTTGTTGGGGACATGCCAAATTTCCTTGGTCTTCTGAGAAAGTTGGTGGGCTTTCTTAATGATAGTGTCAGCGTGAGGGGACCAGGACAGGTTGTTGGTGATCTGGACACCGAGAAGCTTGAAGCTCTCGACCATTGTTGTTCTCGGTGTCGGATGTGGGAGTCAGCTAGCCTCCTGGACGTCCATATCTGCGCCGGTTGCATCAAACTGCAGCTCCTAAGGGACCGCATTACGGTACTGGAGCTGCGGCTCGATGACCTTCGTCTGGTCAGGGAGAATGAGGAGCTAATAGATAGGAGTTACAGGCAGGTGGTCACACTGGGGCCACGGGAGGAAGACACGTGGGTCACAGTTAGGAAGGGGAAAGGTCAGGTACTAGAGAGTACCCCAGTGGCTGTGCCCCTTAACAATAAGTACTCCTGTTTAAGTACTGTTGGGGGGAGCAGCCTACCTGGGGGAAGCAACAGTGGCCGTGCCTCCGGCACAGAGTCCAGTCGTGTAGCTCAGAAGGTAGGGAAAGGGAGGATGAGCAAACTGACCACAGCACCAGGATACAGGGAGCCATTCAAGTTGGGGGATGTGGTGAACCATAGATGGTTAGCACTGTGGGTACTGAACCATAGATGGTTAGCACTGTGGGTACTGAACCATAGATGGTTAGCACTATGGGTACTGAACCATAGATGGTTAGCACTATGGGTACTGAACCATAGATGGTTAGCACTATGGGTACTGAACCATAGATGGTTAGCACTATAGGTACTGAACCATAGATGGTTAGCACTATAGGTACTGAACCATAGATGGTTAGCACTATGGGTACTGAACCATAGATGGTTAGCACTATAGGTACTGAACCATAGATGGTTAGCACTATAGGTACTGAACCATAGATGGTTAGCACTATGGGTACTGAACCATAGATGGTTAGCACTATGGGTACTGAACCATAGATGGTTAGCACTATGGGTACTGAACCATAGATGGTTAGCACTATGGGTACTGAACCATAGATGGTTAGCACTATGGGTACTGAACCATAGATGGTTAGCACTATGGGTACTGAACCATAGATGGTTAGCACTATAGGTACTGAACCATAGATGGTTAGCACTATAGGTACTGAACCATAGATGGTTAGCACTATGGGTACTGAACCATAGATGGTTAGCACTATGGGTACTGAACCATAGATGGTTACCACTATGGGTACTGAACCATAGATGGTTAGCACTATAGGTACTGAACCATAGATGGTTAGCACTATGGGTACTGAACCATAGATGGTTAGCACTATGGGTACTGAACCATAGATGGTTACCACTATGGGTACTGAACCATAGATGGTTAGCACTATAGGTACTGAACCATAGATGGTTAGCACTATGGGTACTGAACCATAGATGGTTAGCACTATGGGTACTGAACCATAGATGGTTACCACTATGGGTACTGAACCATAGATGGTTAGCACTATGGGTACTGAACCATAGATGGTTAGCACTATGGGTACTGAACCATAGATGGTCAGCACTATGAGTACTTGTACATATGTTACTGTTGTCACTGTTGGGGTTAGGGTTGGGGTGTTCTACCTGTTGGTATTGTTCTGTGGTACACTCCGGTTGGCTCCGCCTACCTGTAGGAGTATAAAGGTCACTGCACTTCCTAGTGACCCTTTAGTCTGGGATTATATTGTTAAGCAGTATGCTCTATTCTTGTTGCGAATAAAAGCCTTTATTCCCAGGTACGATCTAGCCTCCCGAGTGGATTAATCGCGCATCAATTTTATTCGCAACAAATTTTGTTCTGAAAAAAAAAATGGAGCGGATGCTGAAACCCGATTGGCTAACCTTAGATCCGCGTGCCGCGGGAACGTCGAACACTTTCGACCATTGGTTGAAGTGTTTCCAGGATTATATCGATGCCTCAACAGCAGTCCAAACCGACGCCGACAGATTGCGGGTCCTCCACGCAAGGGTGAGCAACACTGTGTATGCAACAATCCGTGATTCCCAAGACTACAAAGAGGCCATCGAATTACTCAAGAAGCTGTACCATAAACCGCCAAACGAGATTCATGCTCGGCACCTACTAGCCACTCGACGGCGGCAGCCCGGCGAAACGACGGCACAGTACCTGCGCGAACTTCAGCAGCTAGCCAGAGCCTGCAATTGCAAACCAGTGTCGCATCCTCAATACACTAATGATCTGATCCGAGATGAGTTCGTGGCGGGAATCGGCTCATCCTATATTCGCCTGCGGCTGCCAGAGCAGGGTAACTTAGACCGAGCTAAGACGGTGGAATTGGCTGATGCGATGGAAACGGCCTCCAGAAGTCTCGAAACTTACCTCACCGACCACGTGGGAACATCGTGGCAAGTACAGCCACCGACTCAACTCTACCCGGCGGCTCCTAGGAACTGTGCAATCGTGCTTTCAACCTCGGACCTGACGGCGGCGGCAGCTCCAGGAGGCCCACGGTGCTATTTCTGTGGATTGGCGAAGCACCCTCGTCAGCGATGTCCGGCCAGGACGGTATTTTGCTCCGCTTGTGGGAAGAAAGGGCACTATGCAAAAGTGTGCCGAGCAAAGCCCCCTTCGAAGCCAAGCAGTGCTGCGTGTGACTCCCCAGGATCCATCTCCTCGTCTCCGGCCTCGTCGATGTCTTCAACCACGTGCGATTCACGGGCGCCGCCATTCCTGATGACGACGACGCAAGACGCGTGCGACCTGCAGGTGCCGCCACTTTCAACGCCAGCGACCACGTGCGATCCGTGGGCGCAGCCATTTTGGTCGACACCGGCCGCAGACGACCAGCAGGGGTCATCATCATCGACCATCTCAGCTGCCTGCAGTTACACTCGGGATCCAACAGTGGCGTCAATCATCCTGGACCAGGCCAAGCCTCACAGACTCGACAAGTCCATGATGGACATAGAGGTAAACGGACGCCTGACACATTGTCTGTTTGACAGCGGGAGCACGGAGAGTTTCATCCATCCGGATATCGTGAAACGGTGCGCTCTCCGCGTGCAATCTGTCAGGCAGACAATCTCTATGGCGTCGAGGTCCCGATCTGTTATCGTTCTTGGGAGCTGCGTGGTAACTTTAACGGTGCGGGGCACAGTTTATGAGAACTTCAGGCTCCTCATGTTACCGCACCTTTGCGCTCCGGTACTCCTGGGGCTAGACTTTATGGTCCACCTGAAGAGTGTGACCCTGCAGTACGATGGGCCACTCCCTCCACTTTCAGTGGGAGAACAGCAGCCTCCAAATTGTCCAGCGCGCTCCACATGCAGTCTCTCGACACTCAAAATTACCCCGCCTTCCTTATTTGAAAATCTCGTGCCAGGCTGCAAGCCCATCGCGACTAAGAGCAGGCGTTACAGCGCTGAGGATCGGATCTTTATTCGATCTGAGGTTCAGCGGCTCCTCAGGGAAGGGATCATTCAACCTAGCACTAGCCCACGGAGAGCACAAGTCGTGGTGGTTAAGACTGGAGACAAGCCCCGGATGGTCATAGACTATAGTCAGACCATTAATAGGTACACGCAGCTGGACGCGTACCCTCTCCCGCGCATATCTGACATGGTCAACCAGATTGCGCAGTACTGGGTGTTCTCCACCATCGACTTGAAGTCAGCTTACCACCAGCTCCCCATTCGCCCAGAGGACCGCAAATACACGGCCTTTGAGGCGGATGGCCGTCTCTACCACTTCTTAAGGGTCCCTTTTGGCGTCACTAATGGTGTCTCAGTCTTCCAGCGTGAGATGGACCGAATGGTGGACCAAAACGGGCTACGGGCTACCTTCCCGTACCTGGACAACGTCACTATCTGCGGCCAAGACCAGCAGGACCACGACGCCAACCTCCAGAAGTTTTTACGCACTGCGTCTCGCCTGAATCTGACCTATAACAGGGAGAAGTGTGTATTCAGCAAGCACCGCCTAGCAATCCTCGGATACGTGGTGGAAAACGGGGTCATCGGCCCCGATCCAGACCGTATGTGTCCCCTCCTTGAACTTCCCCTACCCACTAGCATCAAAGCACTGAGAAGATGCTTAGGCTTCTTCTCGTATTATGCACAGTGGGTTCCCAATTATGCGGACAAAGCCCGTCCGCTCATAAAGTCTACCTCTTTTCCCCTGACAGCAGAGGCTCGCCTAGCCTTTGAAGGGATAAAAGCCGACATCGCGAAAGCCACGATGCACACTGTCGATGAGTCCATCCCCTTCCAGGTGGAGAGTGATGCATCTGATTTCGCCCTGGCCGCCACACTTAACCAGGCGGGCAGGCCCGTCGCCTTTTTCTCTCGCACCCTCCAAGGCCCTGAAATTCGGCACTCCACTGTGGAAAAAGAGGCTCAGGCCATTGTGGAGGCCGTACGGCATTGGCACCATTATTTGGCTGGAAAACGATTCACCCTGCTCACGGACCAGTGGTCCATGGCGTTCATGTTCAACAACACGTTAAGGGGAAAAATTAAGAATGATAAAATTTTGAGGTGGAGAATCGAACTCTCCACCTACAACTATGATATTATGTACCGTCCGGGGAAGCTCAATGAGCCCTCAGATGCCCTGTCGCGTGGAACATGTGCCAGTGTGCAGGAGGACCGGCTCCAGGCCCTCCACAATGATCTCTGCCATCCGGGGATCACTCGGCTCTTCCATTTTGTAAAGGCCTGGGATCTGCCCTACTCCATAGAGGATGTCAGGTCGATAACTCGAAGCTGCCAGGTATGTGCTGAATGCAAGCCGCACTTCTACCGACCTGACAGGGCACACCTCATTAAGGCCACTCGCCCTTTTGAACGACTGATTTCAAGGGCCCCCTTCCTTCGACAGATCGGAATGTGTACTTCCTCAACGTGGTTGACGAGTACTCCCGATTCCCTTTTGCCATTCCCTGTTCTGACATGTCCGCTGCCACGGTCATCAAAGCCTTGCGGAGTCTTTTTACCCTGTTCGGCTACCCCAGTTATATCCACAGTGATAGGGGTTCATCGTTTATGAGCGACGACTTGAGGCAATACCTGCTCTCTAAAGGAATTGCCTCAAGTAGGACTACGAGTTACAACCCCTGGGGTAACGGGCAGGTCGAAAGAGAAAACGCTACAGTCTGGAAGGCTGTCTTACTGGTGTTAAGGTCTAGGGGCCTTCCAGTCTCCCGTTGGCAAGAGGTACTTTCTGATGCGCTCCATTCAATCCGGTCCCTCCTGTGAACGGCAACCAACGCTACCCCACATGAGCGGATGTTTACCTTCCCTAGGAAGTCTTCCTCTGGGACCTCACTGCCGTCTTGGTTGACGTACTCAGGACCTGTCCTCCTGCGGCGGCATGTTAGGGCCCGCAAGTCCGACCCTTTGGTTGAACGGGTCCATCTCCTCCACGCCAACCCTCAATATGCCTATGTAGCATATCCTGACGGGTGAGAGGATACAGTCTCTATCAGAGATCTGGCGCCTGCAGGGGACCTGGAAACCCCCGTCACTCCCGCACCCCTGGTTAGGGTTCCTTTGCCCATTCTCTCCCCTCCTGACACGGCGCGGGCAGTATCGGGACCTCAACTTAATCCTCTTACTCCCGTGTACAGCTTGCCTGAGTCCAGGAGATTGTCGCCACCTCGAGGTCCACCCCGTGCGTGAGGAACTGGAGGAGTCACGGGACACCACCTTGGAGAGAGGGACACCACGGTCACCAGAAGCGGCACTGCCGCCAGTGTTGAGGAGGTCGCAGAGACGGTGCGGCCCTCCGATACGACTGAACTTGTGAATATATGGACAGTTCGTACTGTTTTTTTTTTGCCCCACCGGCCTTTGTTTTTAAAGGAGGGGTGAATGTGGTGAACCATAGATGGTTACCACTATGGGTACTGAACCATAGATGGTTACCACTATGGGTACTGAACCATAGATGGTTACCACTATGGGTACTGAACCATAGATGGTTACCACTATGGGTACTTGTACATATATTACTCTTGTTACTGTTAGGGTTAGGGTTGGGGTGTTCCACCTGTTGGTATTGTTCTGTGGTACACTCCGTTTGGCTCCGCCTTCCTATAGGAGTATAAAGGTCACTGCACTTCCTAGTGACCCTATAGTCTGGGATTGTATTGTTAAGCAGTGTGCTCTATTCTTGTTGCTAATAAAAGCCTTTATTCCCGGGTACGATCCAGCCTCCCGAGTGGATTAATCGCGCATCAGGGGAGAAAAAAGAAATTTAGGAGAAATTGGGGATAGTACACTTTTGGATGCTGTTGCGGGGGGGTGACTTAACAGGGGTAAGCCATGGGGGACAGGTCACTGGCTCAGAGTCTGTCCTTGTGGCTCAGAAGGGAAGGGGGGAGAGGAGTAGAGGATTAGTCATTGGGGACTCCATAGTTAAAGGGATGGATAGGAGATTCTGCGGGAACGAGAGAGACTCACGGTTGGTGTGTTGCCTCCCAGGAACCAGAGTCCATGATGTCTCAGATCGTGTTTTCGAAATCCTTAAGGGGGAGGGGGACCAGCCCCAAGTTGTGGTTCACATAGGCACTCAAGACATAGGTAGGAAAAGGGGTGGAGATGTAAGAACATAGAACATAGAACAGTACAGCACAGAACAGGCCCTTCGGCCCACGATGTTGTGCCGAGCTTTATCTGAAACCAAGATCAAGCTATCCCACTCCCTATCATCCTGGTGTGCTCCATGTGCCTATCCAATAACTGCTTAAATGTTTCTAAAGTGTCTGACTCCACTATCACTGCAGGCAGTCCATTCCACACCCCAACCACTCTCTGCGTAAAGAACCTACCTCTGATATCCTTCCTATATCTCCCACCACGAACCCTATAGTTATGCCCCCTTGTAATAGCTCCATCCACCTGAGGAAATAGTCTTTGAACGTTCACTCTATCTATCCCCTTCATCATTTTATAAACCTCTATTAAGTCTCCCCTCAGCCTCCTCCGCTCCAGAGAGAACAGCCCTAGCTCCCTCAACCTTTCCTCATAAGACCTACCCTCCAAACCAGGCAGCATCCTGGTAAATCTCCTCTGCACTCTTTCCAGCGCTTCCACATCCTTCTTATAGTGAGGTGACCAGAACTGCACACAATATTCCAAATGTGGTCTCACCAAGGTCCTGTACAGTTGCAGCATAACCCCATAGCTCTTAAACTCCAACCCCCTGTTAATAAAAGCTAACACACTATAGGCCTTCTTCACAGCTCCCCCCTCCCCCCTCTCTCTCCCCCCCCTCCCCCTCTCTCTCCCCCCCTCCCCCTCTCTCTCCCCCCTCTCTCTCCCCCCCCTCGCCCCTCTCTCTCTCCCCCTCCCCCCTCTCTCTCCCCCCCTCCCCCCTCTCTCCCCCCCCTCCCCCCTCTCTCTCCCCCCCTCCCCCCTCTCTCTCCCCCTCCTCTCTCTCCCTCCCCTCCCCCCTCTCTCCCCCCCTCCCCCCTCTCTCTCCCCCCCCTCCCCCCTCTCTCTCCCCCCCCCTCTCTCTCCCCCCCCACCCCCTCTCTCCCCCCCTCCCCCTCTCTCCCCCCCCTCCCCCTCTCTCCCCCCCCCCCCCCCCTCTCTATCCCCCCCACCCTTGACCCAGATACCTTCCCCAATACCTCACCACCCTCAACACTGACTTCTGGACTACAACTCCTTTTCCCACTCCCCTGACAAATTAGTTTAAACCCCCCTGAAGAGCCGTATCAAATTTCCCTCCGAGGATATTGGTGCCCCTCTGGTTCAGGTGCACCCCGTCCTGTTTGTACAGGTCCCACCTTCCCCAGAACGTGTTCCAATTATCCACGTATCTGAAACCCTCCCTCCTACACCATCCCTGCAACCACATGTTTAACTGCACTTTCTCCCTGTTCCTCAACTCGCTATCACGTGGCACCGGCAACGTACCAGAGATGACCACATGTTTTGTCTTGGCTCTCAGCTTCCAGCCCAGCTCCCGAAATTCCTGTTTTAAATCCCCGTCCCTTCTCTTACCTATGTCATTGGTACCAATGTGTACCACGACTTGTGACTGTTTCCCCTCCCCCTTCAGAATCCGGAAAACACGGTCCGAGACGTCACGGCCTTGGCATCCGGTAGGCAACATACCATCCATGAGTCTCCTTTGCTGCCACAGAACCTCCTATCTATCCCTCTAACTAACGGGTCCCCAATAACTATTAGCCCTCCCGCTCTGCCCCTTCCCCTCCCGAGCCACAGAGACGGACACAGTGCTGGAGATCCTCTCACTGCGGCTCACCACTGGTATGTCGTCCTCCTCAACCGTATCCAAAGCGGAATACTTGTTGCTAAGGGGAACGACCACAGGGGATCCCTGCACGGACTGCTTCCTCCCAGCCCCTCTCACCCTCACCCAGGCAGAACATAGAACATAGAAAGCCACAGCACAAACAGGCCCTTCGGCCCACAAGTTGCGCCGATCACATCCCCACCTCTAGGCCTATCTATAGCCCTCAATCCCATTAAATCCCATGTACTCATCCAGAAGTCTCTTAAAAGACCCCAACGAGTTTGCCTCCACCACCACCGACGTCAGCCGATTCCACTCACCCACCACCCTCTGAGTGAAAAACTTACCCCTGACATCTCCTCTGTACCTACCCCCCAGCACCTTAAACCTGTGTCCTCTCGTAGCAACCATTTCAGCCCTTGGAAATAGCCTCTGAGAGTCTACCCTATCCAGACCTCTCAACATCTTGTAAACCTCTATCAGGTCACCTCTCATCCTTCGTCTCTCCAGGGAGAAGAGACCAAGCTCCCTCAACCTATCCTCATAAGGCATGCCCCCCAATCCAGGCAACATCCTTGTAAATCTCCTCTGCACCCTTTCAATGGCTTCAACATCTTTCCTGTAATGAGGTGACCAGAACTGCGCGCAGTACTCCAAGTGGGGTCTAACCAGGGTCCTATAAAGCTGCAGCATTATCTCCCGACTCCTAAACTCAATCCCTCGATTAATGAAGGCCAGTACGCCGTACGCCTTCTTGACCGCATCCTCCACCTGCGAGGCCGATTTAAGAGTCCTATGGACCCGGACCCCAAGGTCCTTCTGATCCTCTACACTGCTAAGAATGGTACCCTTCATATTATACTGCTGCTTCATCCCATTGGATCTGCCAAAATGGATCACCACACACTTATCCGGGTTGAAGTCCATCTGCCACTTCTCCGCCCAGTCTTGCATTCTATCTATGTCTCGCTGCAACTTCTGACATCCCTCCAAACTATCCACAACACCACCTACCTTGGTGTCGTCAGCAAACTTACCAACCCATCCCTCCACTTCCTCATCCAGGTCATTTATGAAAATGACAAACAGCAAGGGTCCCAGAACAGATCCCTGGGGCACTCCACTGGTCACTGACCTCCATGCAGAGAAAGACCCCTCCACAGCCACTCTCTGCCTTCTGCAGGCAAGCCAGTTCTGGATCCACAAGGCAACAGCCCCTTGGATCCCATGCCCTCTCACTTTCTCAAGAAGTCTTGCATGGGGGACCTTATCGAACGCCTTGCTGAAGTCCATATAGACCACATCCACCGCTCTTCCTTCGTCAATGTGTTTGGTCACATTTTCAAAGAACTCAACCAGGCTCGTAAGGCACGACCTGCCCTTGACAAAGCCGTGCTGACTACTTTTGATCATACTAAACTTCTCTAGATGATCATAAATCCTGTCTCTCAGGATCCTCTCCATCAACTTACCAACCACTGAGGTTAGACTCACCGGTCGGTAATTTCCCGGGCTGTCCCTGTTCCCTTTCTTGAATATAGGGACCACATCTGCAATCCTCCAATCCTCCGGAACCTCTCCCGTCTCCATCGACGATGCAAAGATCATCGCCAAAGGCTCCGCAATCTCCTCCCTCGCCTCCCACAGTAACCTGGGGTACATCCCATCCGGTCCCGGCGACTTACCAACCTTGATGCCATTCAATAGTTCCAACACATCCTCTTTCTTTATGTCCACATGCTCGATCCTTTCTGTCCACCGCAAACCAGCAGTACAACCACCCAGATCCCTTTCCACCGTGAATACCGAGGTAAAGTATTCATTAAGCAGCTCCGCCATTTCTAACGGAAATTCAGGGAGTTAGGGTGGAAGCTTAGGGGAAGAACAAACAGAGTTGTTATCTCTGGTTTGTTACCCGTGCCACGTGATAGTGAGGAGAGGAATAGGGAGAGAGAGCAGTTGAACACGTGGTTACAGAGATGGTGCAGGAGGGAGGGATTCAGATACCTGGACAATTGGGGCTCTTTCTGGGGTAGGTGGGACCTCTACAAACAGGATGGTCTGCACCTGAACCAGGGGGGTACCAATATCTTGGGGGGGAAATTTGCTAATGCTCTTCGGGAGGGTTGAAACTAATTCAGCAGGGGGGTGGGTACCTGAATTGTAGCTCCAGTGTACAGGAGGTTGAGAGTAGTGAGGTCATGGATGAGGTTTCAGAGTCACAGGAGTGTACAGGCAGGCAGGAAGGTGGTTTGAAGTGTGTATACTTCAACGCCAGGAGCATCCGGAATAAGGTGGGTGAGCTTGCAGCATGGGTTGGTACCTGGGATTTCGATGTTGTGGCCATCTCGGAGACATGGATAGAGCAGGGACAGGAATGGTTGTTGCAGGTTCCAGGGTTTAGATGTTTCAGTAAGTGCAGGGAAGGCGGTAAAAGAGGGGGAGGTGTGGCATTGTTAGTCAAGGACAGTATTACGGTGGCAGAAAGGACATTTGATGAGGACTCGTCTACTGAGGTAGTTTGGGCTGAGGTTAGAAACAGGAAAGGAGAGGTCACCCTGTTGGGAGTTTTTTATAGACCTCCGAAAAGTTCCAGAGATGTAGAGGAAAGGATTGCAAAGATGATTCTGGATAGGAGTGAAAGTAACAGGGTAGTTGTTATGGGGGACTTTAACTTTACAAATATTGACTGGAAAAGCTATAGTTCGAGTACTTTAGAGGGGTCGGTTTTTGTCCAATGTGTGCAGGAAGGCTTCCTGACACAGTATGTAGATAGACCAACAAGAGGCGAGGCCACATTGGATTTGGTACTGGGTAATGAACCAGGCCAGGTGTTAGATTTGGAGGTAGGTGAGCACTTTGGTGACAGTGACCACAATTCGATTACGTTTACCTTAGCAATGGAAAGGGATAGGTTAATACTGAAGGGCAAGAGTTATAGCTGGGGGAAAGGAAATTATGATGCGATTAGGCGAGATTTAGCTGGCATAGTTTGGGGAAGGAAACTGCAGGGGATGGGCACAATTGTAATGTGGAACTTGTTCAAGGAACAGCTACTACGCGTCCTCGATAAATATGTACCTGTCAGGCAGGGAGGAAGCAGTCGTGCGAGGGAACCGTGGTTTACTAAAGAGGTTGAATCTCTTGTGAAGAGGAAGAAGGAGACTTATGTTAAAATGAGACGTGAAGGCTCAGGGCGCTTGAGAGTTACAAGTTAGCCAGGAAGGACCTAAAGAAAGAGTTAAGAAGAGCCAGGAGGGGACATGAGATGTCTTTGGCAGGTAGGATCAAGGAAAACCTTAAAGCTTTCTATCGGTATGCCAGGAGTAAAAGAATGACTAGGGTAAGATTAGGGCCAGTCAAGGACAGGAGTGGGAAGTTGTGCGTGGAGTCTGAAGAGATAGGAGAGGCACTAAATGAATATTTTTCGTCGGTATTCACACAGGAGAGGGACAGTCTTGTCGAGGGGTGTACTGAGATGCAGGCTGTTGGACTGGACGGGATTGAGGTTCATAAGGAGGAGGTGTTAGCAATTCAGGAAAGGGTAAAAATAGATAAGTCCCCTGGGCCGGATGGGATTTATCCTAGGATTCTCTGGGAGGCTAGAGAGGAGATTGCAGAGCCTTTGGCTTTGATCTTTGTGTCGTCATTGTCTACAGGATCTGTGTCAGAAGACCGGCGGATAGCAAATGTTGTCCCCTTGTTCAAGAAGGGGAGTAGGGACAACCCTGGTAATTATAGACCGGTGAGCCTTACTTCTGTTGTGGGCAAAGTTTTGGAAAGGATTATAAGAGATAGGATTTATAATCATCGAGAAAGGAATAATTTGATTAGGGATAGTCAGCATGGTTTTGTGAAGGGTAGGTTGTGCCTCACAAACCTTATTGAGTTCTTTGAGAAGGTGACCAAAGAGGTGGATGAGGGTAAAGTGGTTGATGTGGTGTATATGGATTTCAGCAAAGCGTTTGATAAGGTTTCCCATGGTAAGCTATTGCAGAAAATGCAGACACATGGGATTGAGGGTGATTTAGTGGTTTGGATCAGGAATTGGCTAGCTGTAAGAAAACAGAGGGTGGTGGTTGATGGGAAATATTCATCCTGGAGTTCAGTTACTAGTGGTGTACTGCAAGGATCTGTTTTGGGGCCACTGCTGTTTGTCATTTTTATTAATGACCTGGATGAGGGCGTGGAAGGATGGATTAGTAAATTTGCGGATGACACTAAAGTCGGTGGAGTTGTAGACAGTGCAGAGGGAAGTGGCAGGTTACAGAGGGACATAGATAAGCTGCAGAGCTGGGCTGAGAGGTGGCAAATGGAGTTTAATGCGGAAAAGTGTGAGGTGATTCACTTTGGAAGGAGTAACAGGAATGCAGAGTACTGGGCTAATGGTAAGATACTTGGTAGTGTAGATGAACAGAGGGATCTGGGTGTCCATGTGCATAGATCCCTGAAAGTTGGCACCCAGGTTGATAGGGTTGTTAAGAAGGCGTACGGTGTGTTAGCTTTTATTGGTAGAGGGATTGAGTTTCGGAGCCAGGAGGTCATGCTGCAACTGTACAAAACTCTGGTGCGGCCGCACTTGGAGTATTGCGTACAGTTCTGGTCGCCGTATTATAGGAAAGATGTGGAAGTGTTGGAACGGGTGCAGAGGAGATTTACCAGGATGTTGCCTGGTATGGTGGGAAAATCATATGAGGAAAGGCTGAGGGACTTGAGGTTGTTTTCGTTAGAGAGAAGAAGGTTAAGAGGTGACTTAATAGAGGCATACAAGATGATCAGAGGATTAGATAGGGTAGATAGTGAGAGCCTTTTTCCTCGGATGGTGATGGCTAACAGTAGGGGACATAGCTTTAAATTGAGGGGTGAGAGATATAGGACAGATGTTAGAGGCAGGTTCTTTACTCAGAGAGTAGTAAGGGCGTGGAATGCCCTGCCTGCAGCAGTAGTGGACTCGTCAACATTAAGAGCATTCAAATGGTTATTGGATAAACATATGGATGATATTGGAATAGTGTAGATTAGAGGGGCTTTAGATTGGTTCCACTGGTCGGCGCAACATCGAGGGCCGAAGGGGCTGTACTGCGCTGTAATGTTCTATGTTCTATGTTCTATTTCCACTTCATCCCTGTTGATGCAGACAGGGGCATGTCCTCCATTACGCTTCCTGAAGTCGATGACAATCTCCTTCACATTCCCAGTCTGCACTATAACCATAAGAACATAAGAACTAGGAGCAGGAGTAGGCCATCTGGCCCCTCGAGCCTGCTCCGCCATTCAATAAGATCATAGCTTATCTTTTCGCGGACTCAGCTCCACTTACCCGCCCGCTCTCAATAACCATGACAGCTCGCTGTTAGCACCAGGCAACAAGGGCCGCAGTTGCAATTCATTCTTTGTCCTTTCGCCAGCTTTCCTTTCTGGGCTGCACGGTGGCACAGTGGGTTAGCACTGCTACCTTACAGTGCCAGGGACCCAGGTTCGATTCCCGGTTTGGGTCACTGTCTGTGTGGAGTTTGCACATTCTCCCCGTGTCTACGTGGGTTTCCTCCGGGTGCTCCGGTTTCCTCCCACAGTCCAAAGATGTGCAGGTTAGGTGGATTGGCCATGCTAAATTCTCCCTCAGTGTACCCGAACAGGGGTGTGGTGACTCGGAGATTTTTACAGTAACTTCATTGCGGCGTTAATGTAAGCCTACTTGCGACACTAACAAATAAACTTTTTGGGTGGAGTTTTCCCATCTATGGTCCATGGACAATGGTCCATGTCCCACCCATGACAATCCATGCGGTGGGCAGGACATTGACCATGGAAAGGTCCGTTGACCTTGGGCGGGATTCTCCGAACTTGGGACGAGTCCAGCCGGAAAATCCCACCCTTAAACTCTTTGGGGCGAATTTTGCCATTCGGCCGGCCACGGGAATCGGAGTGGACGAGGGGACGGACCATGGAAAGGTCCATTGACCTTGGGCGGGATTTTCGGGCCTGAGCGGCGAGCGCAGCCTGAAAATCTCACCCTTTCACTCTGTCAACCTTTCTGTCTCCACCCAGCTGGTGGCCCTCTGTCTGTCTCCTTAATCATTTGCTGGTGTTTTCTCATTCCTCCCTCTTATCAGTGTCGCTCCTTTGTCTCCACCGCCTGCCCAGTTTCTCTTCCCCTTTCCAAAGACGCACACCTTGCCATGGTTAAAACCAGCTCCCACATCTCGTTCTGGAATTTTGTCTGTTGGCACAGCTGTTTCCCTTGTCATCTCCCTCTCAGATGTCGAGAGGAGTGAATGCTGTTGATTTAGGGCTGTGGGATGGCGTGGCACCATCTTGGCGTCACATTCCACTGCAGCTGCTTGGTGTAGAAGGCCTTCCATCCATAAAAGGTGGCATGTCAATCAAAGCTGAGGTGATGTGGGATATTTCGCTGGGTGGCATTTCCCCACACAAGCAGACATGCACTGCCGAAGGGTCATCCAGCCTCGAAATGGGCGGCACGCTGGCACAGCGGTTGGCACTGCTGCCTCACAGCGCCAGGGACCCGGCTTCGATTCCCGCTCGGGTCACTGTCCGTGTGGGGTTTGCACGCTCTCTCCGTGGGTTTCCTCCGGGTGCTCCGGTTTCCTCCCACAGTCCAAAGATGTGCGGGTTAAGGTGGATTGGCCAGGTTAAAAATTGCCCCTTAGTGTCAGGGGGACTAGCTAGGGTAAATGCATGGGGTTATGGGGATAGGGCCCAGGTGGGATTGTGGTCGGTGCAGACTCGATGGGCTGAATGGCCTCCTCCTGTACTGTAGTATTCTATGATTCTATGAAATGTTAACTCTATTCTATCCCCACAGATGCTGTCAGTGTGCTGAGGCTGTATAAGGCTCTGGTCAGACCCCATTTGGAGTACTGTGAGCAGTTTTGGGCCCCGTATCTGAGGAAGGATGTGCTGGCCTTGGAAAGGGTCCAGAGGAGGTTCACAAGAATGATCCAGGGAATTAAAAGCTTGAGGTATGAGGGGATCTGAGGACTCTGGGTCTGTACTCGATGGAGGTTAGAAGGATGAGTGGGGCGGGGGGGGGGGGAATCTCATTGAAACTTACAGAATACGGAAAGGCCTGGATAGAGTGGACATGGGGAAGATGTTTCCATTAGTGGGAGAGACTCGGATCCGAGGGCACAGCCTCAGAGTAAAGGGACGACCCTTTAGAACCGAGATGAGGAGGAATTTCTTCAACCAGAGGGTGGGGAATCTGTGGAATTCATTACCACAGAAGAGGCCGGGTCACTGAGTGTATTGAAGACACAGATAGATAGGTTCTTGATTGGTGAGAGGGTCAAAGGTTACGGGGAACAGGCAGGGGAACGGGGTTGAGAAACTTATCAGCCACAGACTTGATGGGCTGAGTGGCCTAATTCTGAACCTATGGTCTTATTTTCCAGCATTTTCAGACATGCATTCTGCTGCCTTGTCCTCATGTTGATTAAACAGTGAAAGCACCCATCACAGCAGCTGTCCCCCAGTGCTCTCCATTTGTAGATGTTAACACTCGGGAGGCGCTGGGGGTCCAGTCTCACAATGCTCCTGCCTTGTGTCAGCCTGTCAATGCTCTGGAATTCGACCAGTTCACACGGCCACTTCTTAAAGCATTGTGACTTTTAAACTATCAGCTGTTCTCATAGAAGTGGCACAGTGGTTAGCACTGCTGCCTCACAGCGTCAGGGACCCGGGTTTGATTCCCGGCTCGGCTCACTGTCTTTGTGGAGTCTGCACATTCTCCCCGTGTCTGCGTGGGTTTCCTCCGGGTGCTCCAGTTTCCTCCCACAGTCCGAAAGACTTGCTGGTGCATTGGCCGTGCTAAATTCTCCCTCAGTGTACCCGAACAGGCGCCGGAATGTGGCGACTCGGGGATTTTCACAGTAACTTCATTGCAGTGTTAATGTAAGCCTATTGGGACACTAATAAATAAACTTAATAAATAAGTCGGTTAGGATTGCATTCACTGGAGTTTAGAAGAGTGAGAGGGGATCTCATAGAAACTTATAAAATTCTAACAGGGTTAGACAGGGTAGATTCAGACAGAATGTTCCCGATGGTGGGGGGAGTCCAGAACTAGGGGTCATAGTTTGAGGATAAGGGGTAAACCTTTTAGGACTGAGGTGAGGAGAAATTTCTTCACCCAGAGGGTGGTGAATGTGTGGAATTCACTACCGCAGAAAGTAGTTGAGGCCAAAACGTTGTGTGATTTCAAGAAGAAATTAGATATCGCTCTTGGGGCTAAAGGGATCGAGGGATTTGGGGGGAAGGGGGATCAGGATATTGAATATGATGATGAGCCATGAATATAATGAATGGCAGAACAGGCTCGAAGGGCCGAATGGCCTCCTCCTGCTTCTAGTTTCTATGTTTCTATGTTTCTAAAATTTCTGGTTGCCCACTGGCTGATAACGTGGGCGGTTTCAACTGGGAGGGTCGCAAACTGGGCCAGAGGCTGGCTCAGCCAGGGTATCAACCTTCAGCCTGTTTCCGGATCACCTGTGGAAATAAAGCTGCCACTTTCCCTTGGGTGGCACAGTGGCACAGCTGTTAGCACTGCTGCCTCACAGCGCCAGAGACTGGGGTTCGATTCCCGGCTTGGATCACTGTCTGTGTGGAGTTTGTGCATTCTCCTCGTGTCTGCGTGGGTTTCCTCCGGGTGCTCCGGTTTCCTCCCACAGTCCAAAGATGTGCAGGTTAGGTGGATTGGCCATGCTAAATTGTCCCTTAGTCTTCAAAGATGTGCAGGTTAGGTGGATTGGCCATGCTAAATTGCCCCTTAGTGTCCAAAGATGTGCAGGTTAGGTGGATTGGCCATGCTAAGTTGCCCCTTAGTGTCCAAAGATGTGCAGGTTAGGTGGATTGGCCATGCTAAATTGCCCCTTAGTGTTCAAAGATGTGCAGGTTAGGGGGATTGGCCATGCTAAATTGCCCCTTAGTGTTCAAAGATGTGTAGGTTAGGTGGATTGGCCATGCTAAATTGCCCCTTAGTGTTCAAAGATGTGCAGGTTAGGTGGATTGGCCATGCTAAATTGCCCCTTAGTGTCCAAAGATGTGCAGGTTAGGTGGATTGGCCATGCTAAATTGCCCCTTAGTGTTCAAAGATGTGCAGGTTAGGGGGATTGGCCATGCTAAATTGCCCCTTAGTGTCCAAAGATGTGTAGGTTAGGTGGATTGGCCATGCTAAGTTGCCTCTTAGTGTCCAAAGATGTGTAGGTTAGGGGGATTGGCCATGCTAAATTGCCCCTTAGTGTTAGGGGGACTAGCTAGGGTAAATACATGGGATTATGGGAATAGGGCCTGGGTGGAATTGTGGTCAGTGCAGACTCGATGGGCCGAATGGCCTCCTTCTGCACTGTGATAACCCTATGATAATGAAGGAAAATTGAACCCGGGTCCCTGGTGAGGCAGCCGCGCTAATCACTGTGCCACCGTGTGGCCCCTCATCCTAGTGCGAATGGCTTTGATTCTGATGTCTTTGGTGGTGAAATCTTCCTTTGTTCCAGTCCCATTCTGTGATTTCCTCATTTCTGTTTTTAGACCTTCAACAATTGTTTCCCGGGCTATAAAATGTGTCCTTAGCAGCAATAACGGCAAATCCTCATTCAGGTCCTCATTTTGCGTTATGCTGAGGAACTGATTGCGATATCACTGACAAAAATGAACACATTTATTTTAAAAGTGTCACGCCTGATACTTCCTGAAGGCTTGAGGCGTCTGTCGAAGTGATTATCTGCTTTGAGGCTGCCATCCTGCGGTGAGCCCCGACTGTTAAAACCCCTGTGCCGGCTGCTCCCACTCACAACCACACACTGACTCGGGATTCATAGAAATCATAGAAACCCTACAGTGCAGAAGGAGGCCATTCGGCCCATTGAGTCTGCACCGACCACAATCCCACCCAGGCCCTACCCCACATATTTACCCACTAATCCCTCTAACCTACGCATCTCAGGACTCTAAGGGGCAATTTTTAACCTGGCCAATCAACCTCACCCGCACATCTTTGGATTGAGGGAGTTTTGCAGAAGGAAGCTGTAACCCGGGAAACTAGTCAGGCAGGAATCCGATGCCCTGGGAGATGAAGGGTGGTGGGATAAGCCAGCAAAATCGGAGGAATGGTCGGACAAAGAGATGTCCAGGTGGATTATCCATCAGCCTGGGAGACTGTGCTTGGAGTGGTGGGGCTGGAGCAAGGGACTTCTGGTGCGGGCATAAATCAGCTCACAAAGCAATGCGGCAATGAGGCTGCGTCCTTCAGGAACCCCCTTGGTCACCCTGCCGTCACCCCTCCCCCGCTCCCCCCCCCCAACCCATTTCAATGGGTTTCCAAGCGAGTGTCTGGATTGGATTTACACATTTCCTGAAGGGTAACTGTTACTGCACAGACAGACGATGCGAGGGGAGAATTCTTTTTTTTAAAAAAGGCAACAGTACGTCAGGGATTCGGAGATTTTGAGCTGAGTTCCAGATGGAGAGACGGTTGCCTTCAGAAACACTCCTTGACTAATGTGGGGCATGAACGCAGGATGGAACATTCAGAACGAGACAAGAAAGAAGCCGCAACCGGTTTTCTTTCCTGGCAGTTTCCGGCTTGCAAATGGCTCAGAGACTCCCTTCACCGATGACACAGTGGGCTAGCACTGCTGCCTCACACTGCCAGGGACCCGGGTTCGATTCCCGGGCTTGGGCCTGTGCAGAGGCCATGTCTGTGTGGGTTTCCTCCAGGTGCTCCGGTTTCCTCCCGCAGTCTGAAAGACGTGCTGGTTAGGATGGATTGGCCGTGCTAAATTCTCCCTCAGTGTACCCGAACAGGAGTGTGGCGACTAGGCGATTCACAGTAACTTCATTGCAGTGTAAGCCTGCTCGTGACTAATAAATAAACTTTAAGGGTGGGATTTTCCCATCCCGCCCGCCACGGGAATTGTAGCGTCTGGGATACGAACCACTGACAGGTCAGTTGACATTGGGCGGGATTTTATCCGGCATTGGAGTGAGCGTGGCTGGAAAATCCTGCCCTTGGCTGGAAAATCCAAGCGTGGGGCGCTTGAGCGAGACCGGAAATTCCCACCTGAGGTCAACAGACACTTCCGTTGTCCGCCCCTCGCCCGCTCCGATTCCCGTGGCAGGCAGGGCGGTAGAATTCCAGCGCTAAAGTCTCATCCAGCTGTTCAGCAGTGCAGTCTACCTGAGATGTACGGCTAGACGGGTGTCATATATTACCAAGTTCAGTCAAGTGTGCAGTCTTCTTTTGATTTCTTGGTCCTTCAAGAGTGTATAGAGCACTGAGCCTTGCCACTTAGTCCTGCAAGATTTGGTGCACTGCGTTCCTTGACAGAAGGTATCCCAGGTCACCAACCAGGGTGACAATCACTTCCCCATTGCTACCCTCAGCATCCATTTTGTGCAGCGGATCACCTGCATCTCCAACCATCAAACAGGGGATACAATCAATTGAAGAGTAATCAATCACAGCCTGTTATTCTTTGAATGAATCACCTTCCTCTTGCGTTATTCTGGAGACACCGGTCCCACCTTCCGACCACTGGTGTCTGAGGCAAAGATCCTTAGACAGCACCTTCCAAACCCACGGCCACTTCCATCTAGAAGGACGAGGGCAGCAGATATATGGGAACACCACCACCTGCAAGTTCCCCTCCAAGCCACTCGCCACCCTGAGTTGGAAATATATTGGCCGTTCCTTCGCAGTCGCTGGGTCTAAATCCTGGAATTCCCTCCCTAATGGCATTGTGGGTCAACCTACAGAACATGGACTGCAGCGATTCAAGATGGCAGCTCACCACCACCTTCTCAAGGGGCAACTAGGGATGGGCAATAAATGCTGGCCAGCCAGCGACGCCCATGTCCCACAAATGAATGAAAGAAAAGGCTGTGAAAGACCATGAAGTTCAAACCCTTCGCTGCCATAGCAGCCCCTTTGTGTCAGGAATGCAAGGATATTATCCCTTGTGCAGTAAACCTACCAAGGCCAGTCTTCCATCAACAATCACTCAGCTATTTACAGTGAGATCTGAACCCGTTCAGCAGCTACAGTGTGGATCTGTCCCGAGTCTACCAACTGCCAGCCTGAATGGATGTGGAGATGCCGGCGTTGGACTGGGGTAAACACAGTAAGAAGTTTAACAACACCAGGTTAAAGTCCAACAGGTTTATTTGGTAGCAAAAGCCACACAAGCTTTCGGAGCTCTAAGCCCCTTCTTGAGCCAGCTGGTTTTAAACCCCGCGCTGCTCTTTCCCTATTGGGTGATCCCCTCACTTGCCCAATAGGGGGAGCTTGTATTCAACAAGGCCCATGGGGAAAGCCCTGTACTGGCACAAACTCCCTACTCCTGAGATGGTGCAGGAGCTTCATCACAACTTAGAGTCATAGAGGTTCACAGCTTGGAAACAGGCCCTTCGGCCCAACTTGTCCATGCCGCCCTTTTTTGTAACCACTAAGCTAATCCCAATTGCCCGCATTTGGCCCATATCCCTCCACACCCATCTTACCCATGTAACTATCTAAACGCTTTTTAAAAGACAAAAGTGTACCCGCCTCTACTACTACCTCTGGCAGCTTGTTCCAGACACTCACCACCCTCTGTGTGAAAAAATTGCCCCTCTGGACACTTTTGTATCTCTCCCCCCTCACCCTAAACCTATGCCCTCTCGTTTTAGACTCCCCTCCCTTTGGGAAAAGATATTGACTATCTGGCTGATCTGTGCCCCTCATTATTTTATAGACCTCTATAAGATCACCCCTCAGCCTCCTACGCCCCAGGGAAAAAAGTCCCAGTCTATCCAGCCTCTCCTTATAACTCAAACCTTGCCCTGCACTTGGACGGTCTCAGACACGGGCTCTGTTTTCTCCATTATGATCCCGGGGACCCAACTGAGGCTGTCCCTGAAGTTCCCATCATGGACGTGCCACTGGTTTTGAATGTTCTGTCCTTACAGAATCATGGTTCTTCTTCTGGGTCTTTTGTTGGGACTCCACCCTCCCCGCCAGGTTTGGGAAAAGTAAGCTCAGTCTTGTCCGATTCCGCTGGGTCAATTCCTGTCATTGTGTGAGGGGTAGCCATACAAATGGTGGCAGTTTGGTCTCTATGGACGCTGCAGGTTGCTTCTTCATGCTGAGCTCATTCAGCCAACCCATTTGATGATGGGTGATAGGGTGCTGCCCTAATGTGTTTGATCCCATTGGAAAGCATGAAGGTCTGAAACTTGGTGCTTGTAAATGCAGTGCCATTGTCAGAGAGCAGGATTTCAGGTATCCCGTGTGTGCAGAAACCTTGTCGTAGATTCTCAATGGTCGCCTGGGAAGTGGCGGAGCTCATCTGATGTATCTCCATCCATTTGGAATGTGCATTGAGCATGATCAGGAACCTGGAGCTGAAAAAGGATCGGTGAAGTCCACATGCACTCGCACACAGGGCCTGCCAGGCCACTCCCATGGATGTAGGGAGGCTGAGGGGGGCAGTATTTGATTCTTTTGGCATGACTCGCACTGTCAAACCACATCAGTAATGTCTGCATCAAGGCTGGGCCACCATACATAGGTCCTGGCTAGCATTTTTACCTTTGAAATCCCAGGGTGGCTATGCTGTAAGTCCAGGAGGATTGGACGACTGCACAGGAATCCCAGAGGATGAAGCCATCCTCAACACTGAGCTCCTTTGGCTTTGTCCAGTCGTGTCTCACTTCGCCTGAGGGCTGTCCTCTGAATTCCCCCATGCAGAATTCTGTTTTGATTTACACAGGACTGGGTCCTTTTGTGTCCAATCCTTGGTTTGCCTTGTAGATACTGGCAAGGTGTTCAAAACATTCTGCATCATCACGACCTGTTCCACAGCTGGAGGTGGAGCTGGACATCTGGGCAATGACAGACAACTCAGTGCATCAGCGTTAGCTATCTGCGGAGGGTGGGGGAGGGCGGGGGGGGGCGGAGGGGGGAACGGCACGGTGGCACAGTGGTTAGCACTGCTGCCTCACAGAGCCAGGGACCCGGGTTCAATTCCGGCCTCGGGTCACTGTCTGTGTGGAGTTTGCACATTCTCCTCGTGTCTGCGTGGGTTTCCTCCGGGTGCTCCGGTTTCCTCCCCACACTCCAAAGATATGCAGGTTAGGTGGATTGACCATGCTAAATTGTCCCTTAGTGTCAGGGGAATTAGCAGGGTAAATACGTGGGGTTAAGGGAATAGGGCCTGGGTGGGATTGTGGTCGGTACAGACTCGATGGGCCAAATGGCCTCCTTCTGTAATGTAAGGATTCTATGAGGTGGTGCTCTAGGAAGTATTCATAAGCCGCCAGTTACAAGACCCAACGCTATATCCGGGCGGGGCAATGGGGGGCATTGCCTTGTCTTTATGATCAACCTCAGTGAAAAAGCGTCTATCGTGGACGTATTGATGGAATGTTTTAACGCCAACCCCTCTTTGTCGATCTGGGAATAACTCCGCTCAGCGTCCGAGAGGGACCTAGCTGCGTCTGCAATAGGTTTCTCTGTCCCATCTCTCCAGCAATGTGTCAGTACTGCCTCAACCCCGTAAGGGCAGGCTTCGCACGATGTCCTCTTTGGGGTGAAAATGAGTGAATAAGTTAGAGGGTAAAAGTTGCTGTTTCACTCTGAAAGCCTCCAGCTGTGGCAACCTGCAAGACCTCCTTTGATCTTCCGTAGCAGGGTGTGCAGGGGAGCCAGCAAAGAGGCGAAATCCAGAATAAACTTCCTGGAATAATTCACTACCCCCAGGAAGGATTTCAGTTCCGTCAGGTTCAAAGAACAAAGAACAAAGAACAAAGAACAATACAGCACAGGAACAGGCCCTTCGGCCCTCCAAGCCCGCGCCGCTCCCCGGTCCAGGATTGAATCCTGAATCCAGGATCCCCGCCCAATTTTCCAGCCTATCTACATCCTAATATCCTATCCACCGAGCTGTCCCTCACAGCTACGATGCTTTGTTCATCACAACCTATTAACTCACCCCCACCCCCCCATTCCAGACCATGTGATCTCCAGGGAGAGGCGAAAACCCAGAGTGAAAAACCCCAGGGCCAATATGGGGAAAAAAAAATCTGGGAAATTCCTCTCCGACCCCCTGAGGCGATCGAAACGAGTCCAGGAGATCACAATGGCCCTGATCGGAAAATGCTTCCCAACCCTAGTCATTTCCACTTTTCTTGGAGTTGGAGCTTCCTTGATGGGCCTCACCTTGTCTTCCACCAGATGAAGGCCCTTGTCATCCACCCAATAGCCAAATAGGTCACAGCATTTACTTGGATGGCACATTTTTCCCTTTTCAGGCGTACCCCGACCTCCGAAAATTGCCATATTGCCTCTTCCATGTTCACTAGGTGGCTGCGTTCCGAACTTCCTGTGACCAAGACATTGTCCAGGTGCACCGCGACCTGAGGTAACCCTTGGAGTATGTTCCCCATGACCCGTTGATAAATGGCACACACAGATGAGACCCCAAAGGGCAGGTACATATACTCTTATACGTCTTTGTGTGTATTAATCATTACGTACTTTTGGAAAGACCTGTCCAGTTCAAGTTGGAGATACTCATGGCTCCTGTCCAACTTAGATAATGTTTGGCCCCCAGCTAAGCCAATTCTACATTAATCACAGAATCCCTACAGTACAGAAGGAGGCCATTCGGCCCATCGAGCCTGTACCGGCTTTCCAGCACAGCATCTTACCCAGGCCCACCTCCCTGCCCCATCCCCATAACGATGTGGAGATGCCGGCGTTGGACTGGGGTAAACACAGTAAGACGTTTAACAACACCAGGTTAAAGTCCAACAGGTTTATTTGGTAGCAAAAGCCACACAAGCTTTCGGAGCTCCAAGCCCCTTCTTCAGGTGAGGCCATCCCCATAACCCCATATATTTATCCCACTAATCCACCTTACCTGCACATCTTTGGACAGTAAGGGACAATTTAGCATTGCCACTCCACCTAACCTACACATCTTTGGACACTAAGGGACAATTTAGCATGGCCAATCCACCTAACCTGCACATCTTTGGACACTAAGGGGCAATTTAGCATGGCCAATCCACCTAACCTACACATCTTTGGACACTAAGGGACAATTTAGCATGGCCACTCCACCTAACCTGCACATCTTTGGACACTAAGGGGTAATTTAGCATGGCCAATCCACCTAACCTGCACATCTTTGGACACTAAGGGGTAATTTAGCATGGCCAATCCACCTAACCTACACATCTTTGGACACTAATGGACAATTTAGCATGGCCAATCCACCTAACCTACACATCTTTGGACACGAAGGGACAATTTAGCATGGCCAATCCACGTAACCTGCACATCTTTGGACACTAAGGGGCAATTTAGCATGGCCAATCCACCCAACCTACACATCTTTGGACACTAAGGGACAATTTAGCATGGCCACTCCACCTAACCTGCACATCTTTGGACACTAAGGGGTAATTTAGCATGGCCAATCCACCTAACCTACACATCTTTGGACACTAATGGACAATTTAGCATGGCCAATCCACCTAACCTACACATCTTTGGACACGAAGGGACAATTTAGCATGGCCAATCCACCTAACCTGCACATCTTTGGACACTAAGGGGTAATTTAGAAAGGCCAATCCACCCAACCTACACATCTTTGGAGTGTGGGAGGGAATCGGAGCACCCGGAGGAAACCCACGCAAACACCGGAAGAACGTGCAAACTCCACAACACACAGACAGTCACCCGAGGCTGGAATCGAACCCCGGTCCCTGGCGAGGTGAGGCAGCAGTGCGAACCACCATGCCACCATGCCACCCTGCACCGTTCACTGCAGCGGGACCGGATAATCCCAGCCCCGGGTGAGGTGGGAGGATCTTGACCATTGGATGAGCATGTTGACCTTCTGCTGTATGTGTGGAGATGAAATTCAGAAGCCAGACACAGTGGCAGGTGTAAGAGTGGCGATTCACTGCCTCGGCTTATCATTCCACTTCTCTTTAAGAGCCAGCCCCAAGTGCGGAGCCTCCTAACTCTTGAGTCAGAAGTGTTAATGGAAGCGGCCGTCTCTGTTTGTCCAGACAGTCAAACACTAATATCAGGCGGAGTGTCTTGCTGAGCATTTTAATTGCTTCAGACCTTTCTGCAACCCTGACTTTGAAAAGGGGAACAGCACGCAGCAAATTATCACGACATTCCTCTCATGCTTTAAGTGTTTCCTCCATATATCTGGTGCCATTATTAAACCTGACATGTGCTTAAATGCACTTTGATGTGCCTTGACCAAATGACGTCATGTGACCTGATCTTGAGTGACTCCACATGGTGCATCTCACTGTGAACTCTCTTCAAGGAGAAAGAAACTCGCACGTTAGAGTGCCTCGCTCCAGCTCCAATCATTATCCACTTACCTTAAGAAACCTTCTGATTTTACAGCAAAAAAACAGACCAAATTTTGTTCATAAAATGTACTAAGGGACAACTTAGCATGGCCAATCCACCTAACCCGCACATCTTTAGACACTAAGGGACAATTTAGCATGGCCAATCCACCTAACCCGCACATCTTTAGACACTAAGGGACAATTTAGCATGGCCAATCCACCTAACCTCCACATATTTGGACACTAAGGGACAATTTCGCATGGCCAATCCCCCTAGCCTACACATCTTTAGACACTTAGGTGCAATTTAGCACGGCCAATCCCCCTAACCCGCACATCTTTGGACACTAGGGACAATTTAGCATGGCCAATCCCCCTAACCCGCACATCTTTAGACACTAAGGGACAATTTAGCATGGCCAATCCACCTAACCCGCACATCTTTAGACACTAAGGGACAATTTAGCATGGCCAATCCACCTAACCTACACATATTTGGACACTAAGGGACAATTTAGCATGGCCAATCCCCCTAGCCTACACATCTTTAGACACTTAGGTGCAATTTAGCATGGCCAATCCACCTAACCTGCTCATCTTTGGACACTAAGCGGCAATTTAGCATGGCCAATCCACCTAACCTACACATCTTTGGACACTAAGGGGCAATTTAGCATGGCCAATCCACCTAACCTGCTCATCTTTGGACACTAAGGGACAATTTAGCATGGCTAATTCACTTAAACTATACATCTTTGGACAGAAAGGGGCAAGTTAGCATGGCCAATCCACCTAACCTGCACATTTTTGGACATTAAGGGGCAATTTAGCATGGCCAATCCACCTAACCTGCTCATCTTTGGACACTAAGGGACAATTTATCATGGCTAATTCACTTAAACTATCCATCTTTGGAAAGAAAGGGGCAATTTAGCATGGCCAATCCACCTAACCTGCACATTTTTGGACACTAAGGGACAATTTAGCACGGCCAATCCACCTAACCTACACATCTTTGGACACTAAGGAGCAATTTAGCATGGCCAATCCAACTAATCTACACATCTTTGGACTATGGGAGGAAACCGGAGCACCCGGAGGAAACCCACGCAGACACGGGGAGATTGTGCGGACTCCGCAGAGAATCAAACATGGAATCGAACCTGAATCCCTGGTGTTGTGAGGCAGCAGCGCTAACCTTCTGCAAACGGTGGGGACTGGGAGGACTGGAGTGCCTCAGGACCCTTGGGAATGCTGGTTCGATCTGATTTCATTTTCCTTGAAGGTATTGTGGATCAGAGGTACTTCTTTTCAAAGAGACCACATAGTTGTTTATGGTTGCAGCAGATGAGGTAAAAATAGCCGTAGAGGGAAGCTGTGGTCGTTGTGTTAGGAGATGTATGCCTGTCATGTCGAACACTGCAAATAAATATAAAAGTGTGCATAACAAAATCAACGGACACGCACTGAAACTGATTGTTTGCTTAGGAGATCTTTAATGTGAATTTCCAGAACTAAATGCAAAATTGTGTCATTCATTCCCTACCAACGGGCTTTCTGAAATAGAACATCTGATCTCACCTGAATCTCACCTGATCTCACCGTTCAAAGAATTGGTCAGTTTCGCATTGCTTAATACTCCCCCATCTTTTCATTCCTCTGTGACAGACCCGCACAGCGTTCGCTGAATAAAAGACATCACAAGGCAACCGTTCGACAATAATCCAACATCACTTCCAATAATCCTAACAATGCTCAAGCTTTCTCCCTTCCTTGTGGTACCTTTGGCTGGCCTTCGGCCTCGATACAGTGCGAGTCCAGTGACGAAGGCATGGGTGGTGGGAGGAAAGCTTTTCAATGGGAGAAGACTGCACTTTGACCACATTGAGCATTGAAGGACCAGCAGTGGAACGCTAGTCCACCTTTACCTGGGCATGGTTGGCTGGCAGGCACCAGCATGGGGATGGGCCGAGTGGCAGTAGTAGGAGGGTGAATGCTGTCATGCTGGGAGATTATAGACCACTCCTGCTGCTGTAACTCCTTAGCAATCATCACCATCGTGAGCGGTACGGTATGGCAGCACAGTGGTGAGCACTGCTGCCTCACAGCGCCAGGGAGCCAGGTTCGATTTGCGGATTAGGTCATTGTCTGTGTGGCGTCTGAACGTTCTCCCCATGTCTGCGTGGGTTTCCTCCGGGTGCTCCGGTTTCCCCCCACAGTCCAAAGATATGTCGGTTAGGTGGATTGGCCATGCTAAAATGGCCCTTAATGTCCAAAAATGTTAGGTGGATTGGCCATGCTAAATTGCTCCTTAGTGTCCAAAGATGTGCAGACCGCTTCCAATTGGGGGAGCCTGCATTCGCTCAATCAGGGAACTCATACTCCACAAATCTCACGGGGGGATCTATCGATGATCCCCCATGGCCTTTGTGGTCGTCATAACACTCAGTTAAACCAATTTTTCACTCACTTTATTTCTCTTTCGGGACATGATTTGACATTTAAGCCACCGAGTCTCATTCAGCATACCCACCACCGCCCCCCCACCCACCCGCCTTTACCCGTCCATGAGATGCAAGCCCCCGTGAAGGGTGCCCCCCAGCGACCCCGCCCAGAATTAAGGGTGAGAATTTTCTCACCCTCAGTCATCAGGCACCCGGACGCCTGCAAAGTGAGGCGGAGTGGAAAATGCCACGACAAGGCCGCTTAAGGGTCTCTAAGGGGAAAGGGCAGGCTGCCCACACTGTAAGATGCTGTCCATGTCAGGGCGGATGCGATCCCAGAGGGAATCCTATCCTTGCGACGGAACACTCCACACCCACCTCACTCATTGATGGGGACAGTGCAGAGGGAGCTTTACTCTGTATCTAACCCCGTGCTGTACCTGTCCTGGGAGTGTTTGATGGGGACAGTGTAGAGCGAGCTTTACTCTGTATCTCACCCCGTGCTGTACCTGTCCTGGGAGTGTTTGATGGGGACAGTGTAGAGGGAGCTTTACTCTGTATCTAACCCCGTGCTGTACCTGTCCTGGGAGTGTTTGATGGGGACAGTATGGAGGGAGCTTTACTCTGTATCTAACCCCGTGCTGTACCTGTCCTGGGAGTGTTTGATGGGGGACAGTGCAGAGGGAGCTTTACTCTGTATCTAACCCCGTGCTGTACCTGTCCTGGGAGTGTATGATGGGGGACAGTGCAGAGGGAGCTTTACTCTGTATCTAACCCCGTGCTGTACCTGTCCTGGGAGTGTTTGATGGGGACAGTGTAGAGGGAGCTTTACTCTGTATCTAACCCCGTGCTGTACCTGTCCTGGGAATGTTTGATGGGGACAGTGCAGAGGGAGCTTTACTCTGTATCTAACCCTGTGCTGTACCTGTCCTGGGAGTGTTTGATGGGGACAGTGTAGAGGGAGCTTTACTCTGTATCTAACCCTGTGCTGTACCTGTCCTGGGAGTGTTTGATGGGGGACAGTGTAGAGGGAGCTTTATTCTGTATCTAACCCCGTGCTGTACCTGTCCTGGGAGTGTTTGATGGTGACAGTTTAGACGGAGCTTTACTCTGTATCTAACCCCGTGCTGTACCTGTCCTGGGAGTGTTTGATGGGGACAGTGTAGAGAGAGCTTTACTCTGTATCTAGCCCGTGCTGTACCTGTCCTGGGAGTGTTTGAAGGTGGACAGTATAGTGGGAGCTTTACTCTGTATCTAACCCCGTGCTGTACCTGTCCTGGGAATGTTTGAAGGGCACAGTGTAGAGGGAGCTTTACTCTGTATCTAATCCCGTGCTGTACCTGTTCTGGGAGTGTTTGATGGGAACAGTGTAGAGGGAGATTTACTCTGTATCTAACACTGTGCTGATCCTGTCCAGGGAGTGTTTGATGGGGACAGTGTCGAGGGACCTTTACTCTATCTAACCCTGTGCTGTACCTGTCCTGGGAGTGTTTGATGGGACAGTGTAGAGGGAGCTTTACTCTGTATCTAATCCCGTGCTGCACCTGTCCTGGGAGTGTTTGATGGGGGACAGTGTAGAGGGCGCTTTACTCTGTATCTAACCCCGTGCTGTACCTGTCCTGGGAGTGTTTGATGGGGACATTGTAGAGGGAACTTTACTCTGTATCTAACCCCATGCTGTACCTGTCCTGGGAGTGTTTGATGGGGACAATGTAGAGGGCGCTTTACTCTGTATCTAACCCCGTGCTGTACCTGTCCCGGGAGTGTTTGATGGGGACAGTGTAGAGGGAGCTTTACTCTGTATCTAACCCCATGCTGTACCTGTCCTGGGAGTGTTTGATGGGGGAGAGTGTAGAGGGAGCTTTACTCTGTTTCTAACCCCGTGCTGTATCTGTCCTGGGAGTGTTTGATGGGGGCAGTGTCGAGGGAGCTTTACACTGTATCTAACCCCGTGCTGTACCTGTCCTGGGAGTGTTTGATGGGGACAGTGCAGAGGGAGCTTTACTCTGTATCTAATCCCGTGCTGTACCTGTCCTGGGAATGTTTGATGGGGGACAGTGTAGAGGGAGCTTTACTCTGTATCTAACCCCGTGCTGTACCTGTCCTGGGAGTGTTTGATGGGGGACAGTGTAGAGGGAGCTTTGCTCTCTATCTAACCCCATGCTGTACCTGTCCTGGGAGTGTTTGATGGGGACAATGTAGAGGGAGCTTTACTCTGTATCTAACCCCGTGCTGTACCTGTCCTGGGAGTGTTTGATGGGGGACAGTGCAGAGGGAGCTTTACTCTGTATCTAACCCCGTGCTGTACCTGTCCTGGGAGTGTTTGATGGGGGACAGTGCAGAGGGAGCTTTACTCTGTATCTAACCCCGTGCTGTACCTGTCCTGGGAGTGTTTGATGGGGACAGTGTAGAGGGAGCTTTACTCTGTATCTAACCCCGTGCTGTACCTGTCCTGGGAATGTTTGATGGGGACAGTGCAGAGGGAGCTTTACTCTGTATCTAACCCTGTGCTGTACCTGTCCTGGGAGTGTTTGATGGGGACAGTGTAGAGGGAGCTTTACTCTGTATCTAACCCCGTGCTGTACCTGTCCTGGGAGTGTTTGATGGGGGACAGTGTAGAGGGAGCTTTATTCTGTATCTAACCCCGTGCTGTACCTGTCCTGGGAGTGTTTGATGGGGACAGGATAGAGGGAGCTTTACTCTGTATCTAACCCTGTGCTGTACCTGTCCTGGGAGTGTTTGATGGGGGAAAGTAGAGAGGGAGCTTTACTCTGTATCTATCCCCATGCCGTCCCTGTCCTGGGTGTGTTTGATGGTGACAGTTTAGAGGGAGCTTTACTCTGTATCTAACCCCGTGCTGTACCAAACCTGGGAGTGTTTGATGGGGACAGTGTAGAGGGAGCTTTACTCTGTATCTAACCCCGTGCTGTACCAAACCTGGGAGTGTTTGATGGGGACAGTGTAGAGGGAGCTTTACTCTGTATCTAACCCCGTGCTGTACCTGTCCTCGGAGTGTTTGATGGGGGACAGTGTAGAGGGAGCTTTACTCTGTATCGAACCCCGTGCTGTGCCTGTCCTGAGAGTGTTTGATGGTGACAGTTTAGACGGAGCTTTACTCTGTATCTAACCCCGTGCTGTACCTGTCCTGGGAGTGTTTGATGGGGACAGTGTAGAGAGAGCTTTACTCTGTATCTAGCCCGTGCTGTACCTGTCCTGGGAATGTTTGAAGGTGGACAGTATAGTGGGAGCTTTACTCTGTATCTAACCCCGTGCTGTACCTGTCCTGGGAATGTTTGAAGGGCACAGTGTAGAGGGAGCTTTACTCTGTATCTAATCCCGTGCTGTACCTGTTCTGGGAGTGTTTGATGGGAACAGTGTAGAGGGAGATTTACTCTGTATCTAACCCTATGCTGATCCTGTCCAGGGAGTGTTTGATGGGGACAGTGTCGAGGGAGCTTTACTCTATCTAACCCTGTGCTGTACCTGTCCTGGGAGTGTTTGATGGGACAGTGTAGAGGGAGCTTTACTCTGTATCTAATCCCGTGCTGCACCTGTCCTGGGAGTGTTTGATGGGGGACAGTGTAGAGGGCGCTTTACTCTGTATCTAACCCCGTGCTGTACCTGTCCTGGGAGTGTTTGATGGGGACATTGTAGAGGGAACTTTACTCTGTATCTAACCCCATGCTGTACCTGTCCTGGGAGTGTTTGATGGGGACAATGTAGAGGGCGCTTTACTCTGTATCTAACCCCGTGCTGTACCAGTCCCGGGAGTGTTTGATGGGGACAGTGTAGAGGGAGCTTTACTCTGTATCTAACCCCGTGCTGTACCTGTCCTGGGAGTGTTTGATGGGGGACAGTGTAGAGGGAGCTTTACTCTGTATCTAACCCCGTGCTGTACCTGTCCTGGGAGTGTTTGATGGGGGAGAGTGTAGAGGGAGCTTTACTCTGTTTCTAACCCCGTGCTGTATCTGTCCTGGGAGAGTTTGATGGGGGCAGTGTAGAGGGAGCTTTACTCTGTATCTAACCCCGTGCTGTTCCTGTCCTGGGAGTGTTTGATGGGGGACAGTGCAGAGGGAGCTTTACTCTGTATCTAACCCCGTGCTGTACCTGTCCTGGGAGTGTTTGATGGGGGACAGTGTAGAGGGAGCTTTACTCTGTATCTCACCCCATGCTGTACCTGTCCTGGGAGTGTTTGATGGGGACAGTATAGAGGGAGCTTTACTCTGTATCTCACCCCGTGCTGTACCTGTCCTGGGAGTGTTTGATGGGGGACAGTGCAGAGGGAGCTTTACTCTGTATCTAACCCCGTGCTGTACCTGTCCTGGGAGTGTTTGATGGGGGACAGTGCAGAGGGAGCTTTACTCTGTATCTAACCCGTGCTGTACCTGTCCTGGGAATGTTTGATGGGGACAGTGCAGAGGGAGCTTTACTCTGTATCTAACCCTGTGCTGTACCTGTCCTGGGAGTGTTTGATGGGGACAGTGTAGAGGGAGCTTTACTCTGTATCTAACCCCGTGCTGTACCTGTCCTGGGAGTGTTTGATGGGGGACAGTGTAGAGGGAGCTTTATTCTGTATCTAACCCCGTGCTGTACCTGTCCTGGGAGTGTTTGATGGGGACAGTATAGAGGGAGCTTTACTCTGTATCTAACCCTGTGCTGTACCTGTCCTGGGAGTGTTTGATGGGGGAAAGTAGAGAGGGAGCTTTACTCTGTATCTAACCCCATGCCGTCCCTGTCCTGGGTGTGTTTGATGGTGACAGTTTAGAGGGAGCTTTACTCTGTATCTAACCCCGTGCTGTACCAAACCTGGGAGTGTTTGATGGGGACAGTGTAGAGGGAGCTTTACTCTGTATCTAACCCCGTGCTGTACCAAACCTGGGAGTGTTTGATGGGGACAGTGTAGAGGGAGCTTTACTCTGTATCTAACCCCGTGCTGTACCTGTCCTCGGAGTGTTTGATGGGGGACAGTGTAGAGGGAGCTTTACTCTGTCTCTAACCCCGTGCTGTGCCTGTCCTGAGAGTGTTTGATGGTGACAGTTTAGACGGAGCTTTACTCTGTATCTAACCCCGTGCTGTACCTGTCCTGGGAGTGTTTGATGGGGACAGTGTAGAGAGAGCTTTACTCTGTATCTAGCCCGTGCTGTACCTGTCCTGGGAATGTTTGAAGGTGGACAGTATAGTGGGAGCTTTACTCTGTATCTAACCCCGTGCTGTACCTGTCCTGGGAATGTTTGAAGGGCACAGTGTAGAGGGAGCTTTCCTCTGTATCTAATCCCGTGCTGTACCTGTTCTGGGAGTATTTGATGGGGACAGTGTAGAGGGAGCTTTACTCTGTATCTAACCCCGTGCTGTACCTGTCCTGGGAGTGTTTGATGGGGACAGTGTAGAGGGAGCGTTACTCTGTATCTAACCCCGTGCTGTACCTGTCCTGGGAGTGTTTGATGGGGACAGTATAGAGGGAGCTTTACTCTGTATCTAACCCTGTGCTGTAACTGTCCTGGGAGTGTTTGATGGGGGGACAGTGTAGAGGGAGCTTTACTCTGTATCTAACCCCGTGCTGTACCTGTCCTGGGAGTGTTTGATGGGGGGACAGTGTAGAGGGAGCTTTACTCTCTATCTAACCCCGTGCTGTATCTGTCCTGGGAGTGTTTGATGGGGGGACAGTGTAGAGGGAGCTTTACTCTGTATCTAACCCCGTGCTGTAACTGTCCTGGGAGTGTTTGATGGGGACAGTGTAGAGTGAGCTTTACTCTGTATCTAACCCCGTGCTGTACCTGTCCTGGGAGTGTTTGATGGGGACAGTGTAGAGGGAGATTTACTCTGTATCTAACCCCGTGCTGTACCTGTCCTGGGAGTGTTTGATGGGGACAGTATAGAGGGAGCTTTACTCTGTATCTAACCCTGTGCTGTAACTGTCCTGGGAGTGTTTGATGGGGGGACAGTGTAGAGGGAGCTTTACTCTGTATCTAACCCCGTGCTGTACCTGTCCTGGGAGTGTTTGATGGGGGGACAGTGTAGAGGGAGCTTTACTCTCTATCTAACCCCGTGCTGTATCTGTCCTGGGAGTGTTTGATGGGGGGACAGTGTAGAGGGAGCTTTACTCTGTATCTAACCCCGTGCTGTAACTGTCCTGGGAGTGTTTGATGGGGACAGTGTAGCGTGAGCTTTACTCTGTATCTAACCCCGTGCTGTACCTGTCCTGGGAGTGTTTGATGGGGACAGTGTAGAGGGAGCTTTACTCTGTATCTAACCCCGTGCTGTACCTGTCCTGGGAGTGTTTGATGGGGACAGTGTAGATGGAGCTTTACTCTGTATCTAACCCCGTGCTGTACCTGTCCTGGGAGTGTTTGATGGGGGGACAGTGTAGAGGGAGCTTTACTCTGTATCTAACCCCTTGCTGTACCTGTCCTGGGAGTGTTTGATGGGGGACGGAGTAGAGGGAGCTTTACTCTGTATCTAACCCCGTGCTGTACCTGTCCTGGGAGTGTTTGATGAGGACAGTGTAGAGGGAGCTTTACTCTGTATCTAACCCCGTGCTGTACCTGTCCTGGGAGTGTTTGATGGGGACAGTGTAGAGGGAGCTTTACTCTGTATCTAACCCCGTGCTGTACCTGTCCTGGGAGTGTTTGATGGGGGACAGTGTAGAGGGAGCTTTACTCTGTATCTAACCCCGTGCTGTACCTGTCCAGGGAGTGTTTGATGGGGACAGTGCAGAGGGAGCTTTACTCTGTATCTAACCCCATGCTGTACCTGTCCTGGGAGTGTTTGATGGGGACAGTGTAGAGGGAGCTTTACTCTGTATCTAACCCCGTGCTGTACCTCTCCTGGGAGTGTTTGATGGGGACAGTGTAGAGGGAGCTTTACTCTGTATCTAACCCCGTGCTGTTCCTGTCCTGGGTGTGTTTGATGGGGGGACAGTGTTGAGGGAGCTTTACTCTGTATCTAACCCCGTGCTGTACCTGTCCTGGGAGTGTTTGATGGGGGACAGTGTAGAGGGAGCTTTACTCTGTATCTAACCCCGTGCTGTACCTGTCCTGGGAGTGTTTGATGGGGACAGTGTAGAGGGAGCTTTACTCTGTATCTAACCCCGTGCTGTCCCTGTCCTGGGTGTGTTTGATGGGGGGACAGTGTTGAGGGAGCTTTACTCTGTATCTAACCCCGTGCTGTACCTGTCCTGGGAGTGTTTGATGGGGGACAGTGTAGAGGGAGCTTTACTCTGTATCTCACCCCGTGCTGTACCTGTCCTGGGAGTGTTTGATGGGGGACAGTGTAGAGGGAGCTTTACTCTGTATCTAACCCCGTGCTGTACCTGTCCTGGGAGTGTTTGATGGGGACAGTGTCGAGGGAGCTTTACTCTGTATCTAACCCCGTGCTGTACCTGTCCTGGGAGTGTTTGATGGGGGACGGAGTAGAGGGAGCTTTACTCTGTATCTAACCCCGTGCTGTACCTGTCCTGGGAGTGTTTGATGGGGGACAGTGTAGAGGGAGCTTTACTCTGTATCTAACCCCGTGCTGTACCAGTCCTGGGAGTGTTTGATGGGGGACGGAGTAGAGGGAGCTTTACTCTGTATCTAATCCCGTGCTGTACCTGTCCTGGGAGTGTTTGATGGGGACAGTGTAGAGGGAGCTTTACTCTGTATCTAACCCCGTGCTGTACCTGTCCTGGGAGTGTTTGATGGGGGACGGAGTAGAGGGAGCTTGTCTCTCAATTTGCTTCACATTTGCTTTGTTACTTCATGCTGCCGTTGATGACAGACTGTTTAAGAATGCACTTTGAGTTCTAATTTAGGACAAAGTAGTTTACGATGAATGTCTAACGTGAGGAGAGAATATCTGACTGGGACATAGGATAGTCATTATGTTTGTGCACCCTGGTCCCATCATCCCATGCCCTCCAATAGCATCAACTCTTCTGAGGACGACATTTGGTGTTGACATCCTGGTCGAAATTTTACCGTCCCGCCCGCCACGGGATTCGGAGCGGGTGAGGGGCAGGATTTTACGGTTTCCGGACGAACGAGGCCTTAAAATCCCATCTCCTGTGCACAATGTAAGTTGTATGCTCAATTGGAAAACAGCAATGTCATTATTTCCTCTGGGAATTCCACTGTTAACTGCTGACCCTTGCCTGTTGCAGTTACCTGGCACACCACTAGGTGGTGGTTTGAAGGGAATTTCCACATTAAATGATGATCGGCCATGTCACTCGGTGGCATTACATTGTTTTATCCTCACAAATCAGGTGGCTGTGTGGAGTCTACACGTTCTCCCTGTGTCTGCGTGGGTTTCCGTCGGGTGCTCCGGTTTCCCCCACGGTCCAAAGATGTGTAGTTTAGGTGGATTGGCCATGCTAAATTGCCCCTTAGTGTCCAACGATGTGCAGGTTAGGTGGATTGGCCATGCTAAATTGTCCCTTAGTGTCCAACGATGTGCAGGTTAGGTGGATTGGCCATGCTAAATTGTCCCTTAGTGTCCAACGATGTGCAGGTTAGGTGGATTGGCCATGCTAAATTGTCCCTTAGTGTCCAACGATGTGTAGGTTAGGTGTATTGGCCATGCTAAATTGTCCCTTAGTGTCCAAAGATGTGCCGGTTAGGTGGATTGGCCATGCTAAATTGTCCCTTAGTGTCCAAAGATGTGCCGGTTAGGTGGATTGGCCATGCTAAATTGTCCCTTAGTGTCCAAAGATGTGCAGGTTCGGTGGATTGGCCATGCTAAATTGCCCCTTAGTGTCCAAAGATGTGCCGGTTAGGTGGATTGGCCATGCTAAATTGCCCCTTAGTGTCCAAAGATGTGTAGGTTAGGTGGATTGGCCATGCTAAATTGTCCCTTAGTGTCCAAAGATGTGCAGGTTAGGTGGATTGGCCATGCTAAATTGCCCCTTAGTGTCCAAAGATGTGCAGGTTAGGTGGATTGGCCATGCTAAATTGTCCCTTCGTGTCCAAAGATGTGCAGGTTAGGTGGATTGGCCATGCTAAATTGTCCCTCAGTGTCCAAAGATGTGTAGGTTGGGTGGATTGGCCATGCTAAATTGCCCCTTAGTGTCCAAAGATGTGCAGGTTAGGTGGATTGGCCATGCTAAATGGCCCCTTAGTGCCCAAAGATGTGCAGGTTAGGTGGATTGGCCATGCTAAATTGTCCCTTAGTGTCCAAAGATGTGCAGGTTAGGGGGATTGGCCATGCTAAATTGTCCCTTAGTGTCCAAAGATGTGCAGGTTAGGTGGATTGGCCATGCTAAATTGTCCCTTAGTGTCCAAAGATGTGTAGGTGAGGTGGATTGGCCATGCTAAATTGTCCCTTAGTGTCCAAAGATGTGCAGGTTCGGTGGATTGGCTATGCTAAATTGCCCCTTAGTGTCCAAGGATGTGCAGGTTAGGTGGATTGGCCATGTTAAATTGTCCCTTCGTGTCCAAAGACGTGCAGGTTAGGTGGATTGGCTATGCTAAATTGTCCCTTAGTGTCCAAAGATGTGTAGGTTAGGTGGATTGGCCATGCTAAATTGTCCCTTAGTGTCCAAAGATGTGCAGGTTCGGTGGATTGGCCATGCTAAATTGCCCCTTAGTGTCCAAAGATGTGCAGGTTAGGTGGATTGGCCATGCTAAGTTGTCCCTTAGTGTCGAAAGATGTGCGGGTTAGGTGGATTGGCCATGCTAAATTGCCCCTTAGTGTCAGGGGGATTAGCAGGATAATGTGTGGGGTTATGGTAATAGGGCCTGGCTGGGATTGTTGTCGGTGTAGACTCGATGGTCCAATTGGTTTCCTTCTGCACTGTGGGGATTCTATGAGCAGAATTAAATTGTCTTTGAAAGCCAACAAGTGAAGCTTTTACGGAAAGACCTCAGCTCCTCCGAAACCCCTCCACTTGGATTTTATGACTGGGATTCTGCGACCTTGTCACCTCTGCCAGCGAGGACGGAGAATTTGGCGCTCAACCGAAACTCCACTGCAGCGGGACTGGAGAATCCCAGCTGCGGGCGAGATCGGAGAATCCCAGCCCATATTCATTGCACAGGGCTGCATGCAAATTGTGCACATACAATGGATCCAATGTCTGAGAATATATCAGTGCCATTTATTCAGCTGAGCTACTCAAATATTTTTCCGCAGTTTCTGGCAACTTCTGGTTTTCATGAAGGCAAAATGCCGCGGCTGCTGGAAATCTGAAATAGAAATGGAAAATGCTGGATAAACTCAGCAGGTCTGGAAGCATCCGTGGAGAAGGAAACAAAGTTAATGTTTCCAGTCTGTCCAACTCTTCTTCAGAGCTCTGAAGAGCAACGTATGGGGGAGGGAATGAAAGGTTGACATGTAGGTGAGTGACAGAATATTAAGAGGGTAGGGAGGGCACGGCAGTTGAAATGTGAATAGGATGGAGTGGGCTGGAGAAAGAGTGAGGGATAGTGGGAACGTGAAGAGGTACAGGAGATCAGGAACAGAGTGGCAAGTGAACCAAAGCCCCACCAAAAAATGCAGCCCTCATCTCCTTCATTGTCCGTCACGACACAATATCCCTCGCCAAGAAACTACAAAAGGTCGTGAATGTCACCCAATCCATCGCACAAACCAGCCTCCCGTCCATTGACTCCGTCTACACTTCCGACTGCCTAGGAAAAGCAGCCAGCACCCACGCACACCGGACATTCTCTCTTCCACCTTCTTCCGTCGGGAAAAAGATACAAAAGTCTGAGGTCATGTACCAACCGACTCAAGAACAGCTTCTTCCCTGCTGCTGTCAGACTTTTGAATGAACCTACCTGGCATTAAGTTGATCTTTCTCTACACCCTAGCTATGACTGTAACACTACATTCTGCACTCTCTCCTTTCCTTCTCCCCTATGCACTCTATGAATGGTATGTTTTGTCTGAAGAGCGCGCAAGAAACAACACTTTTCACTGTATCCCAATACATGTGACAATAATAAATCAAATCAAATATTAAGCTGATCTTTCACTACACCCTAGCTGTGACTGTAACACTACATTCTGCACCCTCTCCTTTCCTTCTCTATGAACGGTATGCTTTGTCTGTATAGCGCGCAAGAAACAATACTTTTCACCGTATCCCAATACCTGTGACAGTAATAAATCAAATCAAGTCAAATAAATGCTCAAATCAAATCAAAAGTGATGAAGAAAAAGACTGAAGAAGAAATAGAAGAGAACAGAGGTAATAAATCAAAATAAGATTTAAGAAGGCAGCAGTATAAACATTCTTCAGGGTTAGTGTCCGAGACCCAACCATCTTCAGCTGCTTCATCAATGACCTTCCCTCCATCATAAGGTCAGAAGTGGGGATGTTCGCTGATGATTGCACAATGTTCAGCACCATTCGCGACTCCTCAGATACTGAAGCAGTCCATGTCCAAATGCAGCAAGAACTGGACAATATCCAGGCTGGGCTGACAAGTGACAAGTAACATTCACACCACACAAGTGCCAGGCAATGACCATCCCCAATAAGAGACACTCTAACCATCGCCCCTTGACATTCAATGGTGTTACCGTCACTGAATCCCCCACTGTCAACATCCTGGGGGTTACCATTGACCAGAAACTCAACTGGACCCAGCCACATAAACACTGTGTCTCCCAGAGCAGGTCAGAGGCTGGGAATCCTCTGGCGAGTAACTCACCTCCTGACTCCCCAAAGCCTGTCCACCATCTACAAGGCACAAGTCAGGAGTGTGATGGAATACTCCCCACTTGCCTGGATGGTGCAGCTCCAACAACACTCAAGAAGCTCAACACCATCCAGGACAAAGCAGCCCCGCTTGATTGGCCCCCCATCCACAAACACCCACTCCCTCCACCACCGACGCTCATTGGCAGCAGTGTGTACCATCTACAAGAGGCACTGCAGCAACTCACCAAGGCTCCTTAGACAGCACCTTCCAAACCCACAACCTCTTCCATCTGGAAGGATAAGGGCAGCAGATACCTGGGAACACCACCACCTGGAGGTTCCCCTCCAAGCCACTCACCATCCTGACTTGGAAATATATCGCCGTTCCTTCACTGTCACTGGGTCAAAATCCTGGAATTCCATTCCTAACAGCACTGTGGGTGTACCTACACCACATGGACTGACTGATGTCCAATAATAATCCTGGATCTCCCTCTCTAACAGCACTTTGGGTGTACCTACACCACATGGACTGACTGATGTCCAATAACAATCCTGGATCTCCCTCCCTAACAGCACTGTGGGTGTACTTACACCACATGGACTGACTGATGTCCAATAATAATCCTGGATCTCCCTCTCTAACAGCACTGTGGGTGTACCTACACCACATGGACTGACTGATGTCCAATAACAATCCTGGAACTCCTTCCCGAACAGCACTGTGGGTGTACATACATCACATGGTCTGACTGATGTCCAATAACAATCCTGGATCTCCCTCCCTAACAGCACCGTGGGTGTACTTACATCACATGGTCTGACTGATGTCCAATAACAATCCTGGATCTCCCTCCCTAACAGCACTGTGGGTGTACTTACATCACATGGTCTGACTGATGTCCAATAACAATCCTGGAACTCCTTCCCTAACAGCACTGTGGGTGTACCTACACCACATGGACAGACTGATGTCCAATAACAATCTTGGAACTCCCGCCCTAACAGCACTGTGGGTGGACCTACATCACATGGAATGACTGATGTCCAATAACAATCCAGAAATTCCTTCCTTAACAGCACTGTGGGTGTACCTACACCAGATGCACTGACTCTTGTCCAATAACAATCCTGGAACACCCTCCCTAACAGCACTATGGGTGTACCTACACCGCATGGATTGGCTGATGTCCAATCACAATCCTGGAACTCACCCCCTAACAGCACTGTGGGTGTACCGACACCACATGGACAGCAGTGTCTCAAGAAGGCAGCTCACCACCACCTTCTCAAGGGGCAATGAGGGATGGGCAATAAATGCTGCCTCATCCAGCGCCACAACACATGGTATAATAAGAGACAGGCAGAAATGGCTTCATTGAATCATATAATTCCTACAGTGCAGAAGGAGGCCATTCGTCCCATCGAGCTTACACTAGCAATGATCCCGTCCAGGCCCTATCTCCATAACCCACATATTTAGCTTCCTAACCGCCCCTTACATTGAGAGGCAATTTACCCTGGCCAACCCACCTAACCTGCACATCTTTGGACACTAAGGGACAATTTAGCATGGCCAACCCACCTAACCTGCACATCTTTGGACACTAAGGGACAATTTAGCATGGCCAATCCACCTAACCTGCACATCTTTGGACACTAAGCGGCAATTTAGCATGGCCAATCCACCTAACCTACACATCTTTGGATGCTAAGGGACAATTTAGCATGGCCAATCCACCTAACCTACACATCTTTGGAGACTAAGGGGCAATTTAGCATGGCCAATCCACTGAACCTGCACATCTTTGGACACTAAGGGGCAATATAACATGGCCAATCCACCTAACCAGCACATCTTTGGACACTAAGCGGCAATTTAGCATGGCCAATCCACCTAACCTGCACATCTTTTGGATTGTGGGACGAATCGCAGACACGGGTTGAACGTACAAACTGCACACAGACAGTGACCCAAGCCGGGAATCGAACCCGGGTCCCTGGCGCTGTGAGGCAGCAGCGCTAACCACTGTGCCACTGTAGCATGGGGCGATGTGGGGGAGGTGGATTTGAAACCAGGGAGAGATCAGCCATGATCTGATTGAATAGTGGAGCAGGCTCGAAGAGTTGAATTTGCCGACTTCTGCTCATAATTCCTATGTTCTTATGGCTCTGTAAGGAGTGGGGGGTCGGGGGGGGTCGGGGTGGGGGGGGTGGCGGTGGGGGGGGGGATGTTTCCCGAGGGCCACGTGTTCAGGTCGGACCCTATGGATGCTCGTAGCGAGGAGTGAGACAAGCAGGAGGGTGCGGACAGCAAGCCGAGGGGGACTGGCATTTGGAGCCAGGGAGCTGAATTAGTCTGAACTTGTGAACATAATATTCTGATTGTTGGCAACAAGGCTTCTATTGATGCAAGCCACATCGAGTCACCCTCGATTTATTACAGTTAACGCAAAAGAAATAAGCCCTGCTTTTAGGTTCTCAAATAATTATTGTAAGCATGTTCAGAATGTGAGACTTCCTTTCTTAACACGACTGGTTAGTGCTTGACACAGAATATTAATTCCTCAAGGTGCACCTCAGTAGAGGATCGCTTCTCGGCCTTTTGGCTAAGATCAAGTGTAGTATGGATCGCCTGCACTTCGTTGGGGTCATTGGGTTACGCTTCATATGTTTCATATGAAGCAATTTTTAAAAGCGGCATCTCGGCCTTTTGGCTAAGATGCAAATGAGCTCAAGTCTTGGAGGAGGAACCTCCCCCTTCTCCAATCAGCTTGACTCATGTAGATCAGGCCCAGGACAGGGTGGTTTGGTCTCCCGCCCTGTCTTGTCAGCCTGGATCTGAAATGTCTCAACTTGTTGAGACTCTGAATTGGATTTGATTGAATTGGAAAAGTATTTAAAAAAAATTTGGCCCACCAGGCCCTTACTTGCAGGGATATTGTCAATTCTGCCCTACCTATTTCAGTCGCAGAGGATAAGTGCTCTTTGAGCCTAAGAGGTACAAAGGCTAAATTCCAGAGTTCCATTTTATACTCCGGCATGCTGTGCCTCAAAGGGCATTCCTCAGCTTCCCAGCAACGGAGGAATCCGTGCTGTCTCTTGGAAGCACTTGATGACCTCCGTCTGAACCTCTCTCATGACCTTCTGACCCGTTCCCAACGAGACATCAATCCAACCCATCAAAGGGGTGAAAGCAGTGGCCCGTTCTGCAAGTGTTCGCGCCGAGAAACCCAATAGATGGCCAAAAAAAGCTGATTCGTGGAAGTGTAACCCAATGTGATTGTCGAAAGTCCGCCTTTCAGAAACAGCAAACCAAATCGTTCCGTTCACGCAGCTATTGCGGGGAGAAATGAAATCGATCTCCCTCTTGGGATTAGCAAAGGCTGGAAGCAGCCTCCACGCAGTCCATCCAGCTTCCTGCTTGAGAGGCTGCCCCAGGGTTGTACCTCGGCTGATCCATCCGAAAGCTTTTTAACAGGCTTTGACTTGAAGAGCCTGGCGTGCTTAATTCCACTTCTGCCGAGGCATTGCCCCCCAGCTTGTCCCTCCCGCTTGTTCCTGGAGGATCCCCACCTCCCCGTCACTGCACAGTCAGAGAATATCGTAATAAAACACTCAAATCAGCACGATAAAATTGAAATAAATGAGGCTGACAATCTACAGTGTGCACAGCCACAGTGGCTGGCGTTGTGTGTGCTTTAAGGATTTTGTGTTTTTGTTCACGGCCCTCCGCTTCTGCTTCAGGCACAGTGGTTGGCACTGCTGCCTCACAGCAAGAAGTTTAACAACACCAGGTTAAAGTCCAACAGGTTTATTTGGTAGCAAAAGCCACACAAGCTTTCGGAGCTGCAAGCCCCGAGGGGCTTGCAGCTCCGAAAGCTTGTGTGGCTTTTGCTACCAAATAAACCTGTTGGACTTTAACCTGGTGTTGTTAAACTTCTTACTGTGTTTACCCCAGTCCAACGCCGGCATCTCCACATCATGTCTCACAGCGCCAGGGACCCGGGTTCAATTCCGGCCTCAGGTCACTGTCCGTGTGCGGAGTTTGCACGTTCTCCCCGTGTCTACGTGGGTTTCCTCCGGGTGCTCCGGTTTCCTCCCACACACCAAAGATGAGCAAATTCTTAGTGTCCAAAGATGTGCAGGTTAGGGTGGATTGGCCATGCTAAATTGTCCCTTAGTGTCCAAAGATGTGCAGGTTAGGTGGATTGGCCATGCTAAATTGCCCCTTAGTGTCCAAAGATGTGCAGGTTAGGTGGATTGGCCATGCTAAATTGTCCCTTAGTGTCCAAAGATGTGCAGGTTAGGTGGATTGGCCATGCTAAATTGCCCCTTAGTGTCCAAAGATGTGCAGGTTAGGTGGGTTGGCCATGCTAAATTGCCCCTTAGTGTCCAAAGATGTGCAGGTTAGGTGGATTGGCCATGTTAAATTGTCCCTTAGTGTCCAAAGATGTGCAGGTTAGGTGGATTAGCCATGCTAAATTGTCCCTTAGTGTCCAAAGATGTGCAGGTTAGGTGGATTGGCCATGCTAAATTGTCCCTTAGTGTCCAAAGGTGTGCAGGTTAGGGTGGATTGGCCATGCTAAATTGCCCCTTAGTGTCCAAAGGTGTGTAGGTTAGGGTGGATTGGCCATGCTAAATTGCCCCTTAGTGTCCAAAGATGTGTAGGTTAGGGTGGATTGGCCATGCTAAATTGTCCCTTAGTGTCCAAAGGTGTGTAGGTTAGGGTGGATTGGCCATGCTAAATTGTCCCTTAGTGTCCAAAGGTGTGGAGGTTAGGGTGGATTGGCCATGCTAAATTGTCCCTTAGTGTCCAAAGATGTGAAGGTTAGGTGGATTGGCCATGCTAAATTGCCCCTTAGTGTCCAAAGATGTGTAGGTTAGGGTGGATTGGCCATGCTAAATTGTCCCTTAGTGTCCAAAGATGTGCGGGTTAGGTGGATTGGCCATGCTAAATTGCTCCTTAGTGTCAGGAGATTAGCAGGGTAAATATGTGGGGTTACGGAGATCGGGATTGGCTGGGATTGTGGTCGGTGCAGACGCGATGGGCTGAATGGCCTCTTTCTGCACTGTGGGGAATGTCTGATTCTTACTGCCCCCTCCTCTCTCCAGCCAAGTCTGAATGCTGCTTGTGAACTCAGTGAAAGGTGGGGGGGAGGGGGAGGGGAGATGGGGGAGGTGGGGGGTGTCTTATCTCCCTCTGTCGCTCAGCTGTTTTTTGGCACTTCAGTGTGACTCCACAGATGAGGACAGAGCGGCTTTGAGAAGCGATTGTAAGTTCAGGCCCATCAATCAAAGTGTTTGCTTGTCTTCGTAAGTAAAGAGATGTCTTTTTACTCTGTGTGGAATTGGGGAGCTGGGGTGGGGGGAGGGAGGGGGCCGGCGGATTTGCCAAGCAGTGAATATTCTCAATGCGTGGAATGTTTGTGCGGCTGTCGAAAAGGGGGAGGGGGACATCCCTCCACCTGTTTGCCCTTCGCTCGGAGACGGAACCTTCAGTGAGTCATCGAAACCACAAAACACGGAGAGAAAATCAATCATTTGTGTTCTTTCAAATCAAGTGGCAACCTCAACCAACGTGTGTGTGCCAAGTCCAATAAAAGTAGAGACAGCTTTGAGAATAAACCATTCATTTCCACGGCCGTCTCCCCGCAGTGAGAGCAGCTCAGAGATTCGGAATTAAATTTCAGACCTCCTAGCTACCCGAATTTGCAAAGTAAAAATCCCACGCGACAACTTTCTTTTTGGGCAACTTGTACTCATCCCTGATGAACGCGCGATCTATCGTCAGACGGTCCAACAGATAGCCAGAGCCCATCAGCTAGGGGCAGGCGCGGTGGCACAGTGGTTAGCACTGCTGCCTCACAGTGCCGGGAGACCGGGTTCGATTCCTGGCTTGGGTCACTGTCTGTGTGGAGTTTGCACGCTCTCCCCGTGTCTGCGTGGATTTCCTCCGGGTGCTCCGGTTTCCTCCCACAGTCCAAAGATGTGCGGGTTAGGATGATTGATCATGTTAAATTGCCCCTTAGTGTCCAAAGATGTGTAGGTTAGGTGGGTTGGCCATGCTAAATTGCCCCTTAGTGTCCAAAGATGTGCGGGTTAGGGGGATTGGCCGTGCTAAATTGCCCCTTAGTGTCCAAAGATGTGCAGGTTAGGTGGATTAGCCATGCTAAATTGCCTCTTAGTGTTCAAAGATGTGCAGGTTTAGTGGATTGGCCATGCTAAATTGTCCCTTAGTGTCCAAAGATGTGAAGGTTAGGTGGATTGGCCATGCTAAATTGTCCCTTAGTGTCCAAAGATGTGTAGGCTAGGTGGATTGGCCATGCTAAATTGCCCCTTAGCGTCCAAAGATGTGAAGGTTAGGTGGATTGGCCATGCTAAATTGTCCCTGATGCGCGATTAATTCACTCAGGAGGCTGGATCGTACCCGGGAAATAAAGGCTTTTATTAGCAACAAGAATAGAGCACACTGCTTAACAATACAATCCCAGACTAAAGGGTCACTAGGAAGTGCAGTGACCTTTATACTCCTATAGGAAGGCGGAGCCAACCGGAGTGTACCACAGAACAATACCAACAGGTGGAACACCCTAACCCCAACAGTAACAAGAGTAACATATGTACAAGTACCCATAGTGGTAACCATCTATGGTTCACCACAGTCCCTTAGTGCCCAAAGATGTGTAGGTTAGGTGGATTGGCCATGCTAAATTGTCCCTTAGTGTCCAAAGATGTGGAGGTCAGGTGGATTGGCCATGCTAAATTGTCCCTTAGTGTCCAAAGATGTGCAGGTTAGGTGGATTGGCCATGCTAAATTGCCCCTTAGTGTCCAAAGATGTGGAGGTCAGGTGGATTGGCCATGCTAAATTGTCCCTTAGTGTCCAAAGATGTGGAGGTCAGGTGGATTGGCCATGCTAAATTGTCCCTTAGTGTCCAAAGATGTGCAGGTTAGGTGGATTGGCCATGGTAAATTGTCCCTTAGTGTCCAAAGATGTGGAGGTCAGGTGGATTGGCCATGCTAAATTGCCCCTTAGTGTCCAAAGATGTGGAGGTCAGGTGGATTGACCATGCCAAATTGCCTCTTAGTCTCCAAAAATGTTTAGGTTAGGTGCATTTGCCAAGGTAAATTCTCCCTCCGTGTACCCGAACAGGAGTGTGGCGACTAGGGAATTGTCACAGTGATTTAATTGCGGTGTTAATGTAAGCCTACTCGTGACACTAAATAAATAAACTTTAAAATCTGTGGCTGCCCACTGGCTGATAATGTGGGTGGTTTCCACTGGGACGAACGCAAACTGGGCCAGAAGCTGGCTAGGCCCAGGTACCAACCTTCAGCCTGTTTCTGGATCACCTGTGGAAATAAAGCTGCCACTTACCCTAGATAATGAGGGAAAATTGGCATTTTTAGGCTCTCAGTTTGAATCTGCCAGGGAGGCATGTCCCATCAAGTGTACCTGGTCAAGACCAGTGGAAGTGTGGCCTACCTGAGGCTTCAGGCCTGGATACGTGGAGATCAGGCCAGGGGAGGAGGGAGAACAATTGATGCTTAGTATTGAAAACAGTCACTTGGTTCACACTCAGTTGGGATGGGGGCAGGGGGGGTGGGGTTGGAGAGGGTTTGGAGGGGGAGCAAGGGGTGACGCTGGGTGGAAGAGAACTGGAGTCACCACAATCAGTTTACAATAGGGGATCGGGAAGAGATGTGGCCTTCTAACTGCGGCAGACCTGCATCCAGAGGCCCTAATCCCTGATTCTTTTTATTCATTTGTGGGACATGGGCGTCGCTGGCTGGCCAGCATTTATTGCCCATCCCTAGTTGCCCTTGGAGGGCAGTTGAGAGTCAACCACATTGCTGTGGCTCTGGAGTCACATGTAGGCCAGACCGGGTAAGGACGGCAGATTTCCTTCCCTCGAGGACATTCGTGAACCAGATGGGTTTTTCTGACAATCGACAATGGGTCATCAGTAGATTCTTAATTCCAGATATTTTTTATTGAATACAAATTCCACCATCTGCCGTGGCGGGATTCGAACCCGGGTCCCCAGAACATTAGCTGAATTTCTGGATTCAGAGTCTAGCAATAATACCACTAGGCCATCGCTGCCCTTTTTGATGCCAGGAGTTCTACTGGGTTCAGGCAGAATCCCAATTTAACTCGTGGGATCACACCCTTCTCGGCTTATTGCTTCCTGTTTTCTCACAATTTAAGAAAGGCGTCTTGAGGAGTATTCGTTGCTTCAGTGTATCACAGCATATTCGTGACAGAATGATCTGGTGTTCAGCTGAAAAACCACACAGACCAACACCATCCAGGACAAAGAGGCCTTGATTGGCCCCCCATCCACAAACATTCACTCCCTCCACCACCGACGCTCAGTAGCAGCAGTGTGTACCATCTACAAGATGCACTGCAGCAACTCACCAAGGCTCCTTAGACAGCACCTTCCAAACCCACCACCACTTCCATCTAGAAGAAGAACAGCAGATACCTGGGAACACCACCACCTGGTGTTCCCAGTCGCTCCAAGTCGCTCACTATCCTGACTTAGAAATATGTAATCTGTTCCATCACGTCCTGGAACTCCCTCCCTATCAGCATTGTTGGTGCACCTACATCACATGGACTGACTGATGTCCAATAACAATCCTGGAACTCCCTCCCTAACAGCACTGTGGGTGCACCTACACCACATGGACTGACTGATGTCCAATAACAATCCTGGAACTCCCTCCCTAACAGCACTGTGGGTGCACCTACATCACATGGACTGACTGATGTCCAATAACAATCCTGGAACTCCCTCCCTAACAGCACTGTGGGTGCACCTACATCACATGGACTGACTGATGTCCAATAACAATCCTGGAACTCCCTCCCTAACAGCACTGTGGGTGTACCTACACCACATGGACTGACTGATGTCCAATAACAATTCTGGAACTCCCTCCCTAACAGCACTGTAGGTGCACCTACATCACATGGACTGACTGATGTCCAATAACAATCCTGGAACTCCCTCCCTAACAGCTCTGTGGGTGCACCTACACCACATGGACTGACTGATGTCCAATAACAATCCTGGAACTCCCTCCCTAACAGCACTGTGGGTGTACCTACACCACATGGACTGACTGATGTCCAATAACAATCCTGGAACTCCATCCCTAACAGCACTGTGGGTGCACCTACATCACATGGACTGACTGATGTCCAGTAACAATCCTGGAACTCCCTCCCTAACAGCTCTGTGGGTGTATCTACACCACATGGACTGACTGATGTCCAATAACAATTCTGGAACTCCCTCCCTAACAGCACTGTAGGTGTACCTACACCACATGGACTGACTGATGTCCAATAACAATCCTGGAACTCCCTCCCTAACAGCACTGTGGGTGTACCTACACCACATAGAACCATAGAACATTACAGCACAGAAACAGGCCTTTTGGCCCTTCTTGTCTGTGCCGAACCATTTTTCTGCCTAGTCCCACTGACCTGCACCTGGACCATATCCCTCCACACCCCTCTCAACAAGTTTTTCTTAAATGTTAAAAGTGACCCCGCATTTACCACTTTATCCGGCAGCTCATTCCACACTCCCACCACTCTCTGCGTGAAGAAGCCCCCCCTAATATTCCCTTTAAACTTTTCCCCCCTCACCCTTAACCCATGTCCTCTAGTTTTTTTCTCCCCGAGCCTCAGTGGAAAAAGCCTGCTCGCATTCACTCTGTCTATACCCATCATAATTTTATACACCTCTATCAAATCTCCCCTCATTCTTCTACGCTCCAGGGAATAAAGTCCTAACCTATTCAACCTTTCTCTGTAACTCAGTTTCTCAAGTCCCAGCAACATCCTTGTAAACCTTCTCTGCACTCTTTCAACCTTATTAATATCCTTCCTGTAATTAGGTGACCAAAACTGTACACAATACTCTAGATTCGGCCTCACCAATGTCTTATACAACCTCACCATAACATTTCAACTCCTATACTCAATACTTTGATTTATAAAGGCCAATGTACCAAAAGTACTCTTTTCGACCCTATCTACCTGTGACGTCACTTTTAGGGAATTCTGTACCTGTATTCCCAGATCCCTCTGTTCTACTGCACTCTTCAGTGTCCTACCATTTACCTTGTATGTTCTACCTTGGTTTGTCCTTCCAAAGTGCAATACCTCACACTTGTCTGCATTAAACTCCATCTGCCATTTTTCAGCCCATTTTTCTAGCTGGTCCAAATCCCTCTGCAAGCTTTGAAAACCTTCCTCACTGTCCACTACACCTCCAATCTTTGTATCATCAGCAAATTTGCTGATCCAATTTACCACATTATCATCCAGATCATTGATATAGATGACAAACAACAATGGACCCAACACCGATCCCTGCGGCACACCACTAGTCACAGGCCTCCCCTCAGAGAAGCAATCCTCCACAACCACTCTCTGGCTGAGCCAATGTCTAATCCACTTTACTACCTCCCCGTGTATACCTAGCGACTGAACCTTCCTAACTAACCTCCCATGTGGGACCTTGTCAAAGGCCTTACTGAAGTCCATGTAGACAACATCCACTGCCTTCCCTTCATCCACTTTCCTGGTAACCTCCTCAAAAAACTCGAATAGATTGGTTAAACATGACCTACCACGCACAAAGCCATGTTGACTCTTCCTAATAAGTCCCTGTCTATCCAAATATTTGTAGATCCTATCTCTTAGTACTCCTTCCAATAACTTACCTACTGCTGACGTCAAACTTACCGGCCTATAATTTCCCGCATTACTTTTTGAGCCTTTTTTAAACAACGGAACAACATGAGCTATCCTCCAATCATCCGGCACCTCCCCCGTGGATACCGACATTTTAAATATATCTGCCAGGGCCCCTGAAAGTTCAACACTAGCTTCCCTCAAGGTCCGTGGGAATACCCTGTCCGGTCCTGGGGATTTATCCACTCTGATTTGCCTCAAGACAGCGAGCACCTCCTCCCCTTTAATCTGTATAGGTTCCATGACCTCCCTACCTGTTTGCCTTATTTCCATAGACTCCATGCCAGTTTCCTTGGTAAATACGGATGCAAAAAACCCATTTAATATCTCCCCCATTTCTTTTGGTTCCGTACATAGCCGACCACTCTGATCTTCAAGAGGACCAATTTTATCCCTTACTATCCTTTTGCTCTCATGGACTGATGTCCAATAACAATCCTGGAACTCCCTCCCTAACAGCACTGTGGGTGTACCTACACCACATGGACTGACTGATGTCCAATAACAATCCTGGAACTCCCTCCCTAACAGCCACATCCCTCCAAAGAGTAAAAAGAAGAAGGGACACGGCATGTTGCTCCTTCCCACGGGTGGCACGGTGGCACGGTGGTTGGCACTGCTGCCTCACAGCGCCAGGGACCCAGGTTCAATTCCGGCCTCGGGTCACTGTCTGTGCGGAGTCTGCACGTTCTCCCCGTGTCTGCGTGGGTTTCCTCCGGGTGCTCTGGTTTCCTCCCACAGTCTGAAAGATGTGCTGGTTAGGTTGCTAAATTAACTGTAGTGTCAGGGGGATTAGTCGGGGAAATACGAGGAATTACGGACTAGGGCCTGGGTGGGATTATGGTCGGTGCAGACTTGATGGGCTGAATGGCCTCCTTCTGCACTGTAAGGATTCTATGATTCTATGACAGGGACTGTCCCTAGTCTGTCTGGCAGATAGGTTCATAATGCACCTTTTTAAAAT